>NC_136251.1:32207500-32497500 GCF_053564925.1 Oryzias latipes | reverse complement strand
CATCGTCCATCCATCCATCCATCCGTCCATCATCCGTCCATCCATCCATCCATCCATCCATCCATCCATCCTTCCATCCATCATCCATCCATCCATCATCCATCCATCCATCATCCATCATCCACCCATCCATCATCCATCCATCCATCCATCCATCCATCCATCATCCATCCATCCACCCATCCATCCATCATCCATCCATCCATCCATCCATCCATCATCCATCCATCATCCATCCATCCATCCATCATCCATCCATCCATCCATCCACCCATCCATCATCCATCCATCCATCCATCCATCATCCATCCATCCATCCATCATCCATCCATCCATCCAGATAAACCTCTCCAATGTGAACATCTCGTATTCCTGCAGTCGTTCTTCAGCCGCGCTCGGATGTGGTTGAACCTCCTGGATCCGTCTTTGCTTCTGGCGTCTGACGTGAGTCTGCGGCTCAGGTGAGCTGATGCTGGAGGATGAGGAGGAATCTTCATCCCATCTCTGTGATCGTTCCAGGCTGAAATAGTGAAGGCCCGTGCTCTTCTCAGCGGTGAAGAAAAGCTGCATGAAGAGGTCAGACTGTGATTCAGCAGATGTCAGGAACCAGAAACAGCTTCTGCTTTGGTCTTAATCTGGTTCTGTCTCCTTATCCAGGAGGAAGCTGCAGTGACCCTCTGTCTAGTGAGTCTGGAAAACCACTTTCATGAAGTCTGGTTTGACCATGGGAACCTGCAGATGTGAAAACGGTTTGAAATCCTCCTCTTGATGTTTCCAGTCTTCTGTTCACGCCGATTGTGGCGACGTTCTTCCTCTGGTTTTCCGCGCTCCAGGTAACCACAGAAGACTTTGTCCTCACAATAACCATCATTAAGATTAAGATTTTTACCACATTAAATAAAAATGTCTGTGAGCATTATTGAAAAAATCTAAATGAAATGAAAAACATCAATAAAAATTAAAATACTGATGATGAAATAAGGTTTCAGGTTTCAAACGTGTTACTAATCCTATAAGCTAAAGTCTTTTTCTTCAAACCTGAACTTCATGTTGGAAAAGCGGACGTCTGTTTTCCGTGTTTCCGTTCCCAGAAGAGATTTTCCTTCTAAGCTGGTCTGCAGAGATCTGCTCTCTTCAAAGGTCGATGGTTTCTTTTATTTATTTTTTCTAACTTGACTTGTTCTGTCCAACCACTGAGTGAGAAGATGAGAGCTGAAGGCCTTTTGTGTTGGACAGTTTGCTGTTACAAGAAGAGGTTAAGTATCTTCGGAAACCCAGGGTGTATATTTGGATAAACCCCTTTTTGCTTTTTTATTATTTTTTATTTAATTCTGTTTGTATAGATACAGTGAGGTCAATAAGTATTTGATCAGCCTGTGATTTAGCAAGTTCTCCCCTTAGAAAACATGGGGGGGTCTAAATGTTCATCATAGCTGCATTTCCACAGTGAGAGACAGAATCTGAAGAAACATTCAGAAATCAATTTGTACAATTTTTTTAAAATAATTTATTTGTATATTACTGTGACAAATAAGTATTTGATCACTTAAGTTAAACAACTTTAATATTTGGTCCAGAAGCCTTTGTTAACAGTTCCAGAGGTCCAGCGGTTCCTGTAGTTCTTCTCTAGGTTTCTACACACTGCAGCAGGGATTTTGGCCCATTCCTCCATACAGATCTCCTCTAGATCTGTCAGGGTTCGGGTCTGTCGCTGAGCAACAGTTTCAGCTCCCTCCAAAGATTCTCTATTGGATTTAGGTCTGGAGACTGGCTAGGCCGCTCCAGAACCTTGATCTGCTTCTTACGGAGCCCCTCCTTGGTTTTCTTGGCTGTGTGCTTCGGGTCATTTTCATGCTGACAGACCCACCACGACCTGTCTACAACGCTCTGACTGAGGTCAGGAGGTTTTTGACCAATATCTCACAACTCAGAGCCCCGTTCATCCTCTCCTTAATACAGTGCAGTCGTCAGAAAAACAGCCCCAGAGCATGATGCTTCCACCCCCGTGCTTCACTGTAGGTATGGTGTTCTTGGGATGATGCTCCCCCTTCTTCCTCCTCCAAACACGCCGAATGGAGTTAAGACCAAAAAGTTCTGTTTTGGTCTCATCTGACCACAAGACTTTCTCCCATGATCCTCTGGATCATCAAGATGGTCATTGGAGTTCAGACGGGCCTGGACATGGGCTGACTACAGCAGGGGAACCTTCTGTACGATCCATGATTTTAAACCGGGACGTTTTCATGTATTAGGTATAGTAGACGTGGAAACGGTGGTCCCAGCTCTCTTCGGGTCATTGACCAGCTCCTCCCGTGTCGTCCTGGGCTGATTCTTCACCTTCCTTAGCATCATGGATACCCCACCAGGTGAGATCTTGCGAGGGGCCCCAGTCCGAGGGACATTGACAGTCATCATTAGCCTCTTCCATTTTCTGACAATTGCTCCAACAGTTGTTCTTTTCTCACCAAGCTGCTTGGCAATTGCCCCGTAGCCACTTCCAGCTTTGTGAAGGTCTACAATTTTGTCTCTTGTGTCTTTTGACAGCTCTTTGGTTTTGTCCATGTTGGTAGTTAGACTTCTGACTGATTGGGGGGGGGGCACAGGTGCCTTTATGCAGGCTAACCACCTCAAACAGGTCCCACTAATGTAGAATCAGAGCAGAGTGGAGTTGGACTATTTCAAAGCAGAACAGCAGCTCTTTGCTGGTCAGAAATCTATCTGATCATCAAGTGATCAAATACTTATTGACCTCACTGTATATCTATATATAGATCTATCTATATATAGATATGACACACACTTATTTTTTTAAGGGGAGGGAGAGGGGAAAAGTGGGGGGTGGGGTAGAAGAAAAATAAAAAAGTGAGAGGGGGGAGAAAGTGGTTAATGGTAAATGGCGTATAGTTATAAAGCGCTTTCTACCTTCTGGCCCAAAGCGCTTTACAGTCACACACACAGTCACACACACACACACACACAGTCACACACACACACACAGTCACACACTGGTGGCGGCTCCGCTGCCCAACACTGGCACCAAGCTCCCACCAGAGGTGAGGGGATTCAAAAATTCACATCCCTGAGTTGGAAGCCAAAATAATGACATCAGTCCAACCTGATGATCCAGTTAAAATCCTGTTAACTGAACTTTGGATTATTGTCTTCATGTAAATCACAGAGGATCTTTGTGTCTGACGGACTCTAACTCTTCTGTTTGTCTGCTGCTCTTCAGCGTTTCTGCCCATAGCTGGACCCATGGTAGGTTTTTAACACGGCTCCAAATGACTTCATTTCCTGGTTCCTGGTCAATAAGTGAACTTTCCTTCCAGGTTGTTGCTGCTCTTTTACCTCACAGAAGCGTCAAAGCGGCTCTGTTTTGGCAGGTAAAGCCAGACTTTTCTGTCGGGAGCATTTCAAAACTGCTGCAGCCCCAAACGTGTGCTTTCAGTTCTTACTGCAGAGTTACAACGCCGGCTTCAGCCACGCCAACAGAAACTCTTCAGCAGAGCAGGTGAGGATGTCTCGCTGACAGTCCTCCGTGTTTCCTCTGAAGCTGAAGCTGCTGCTGTGCTGCAGGTTCGGCGGACGTCCCCGAATCATCTGCTGCTCATCACAGGAACAGTTTCTTATGCAGCAGTGGCAGCAGTGAGTAAACCTGCAGAGTCCAGCCTCAGTCTCCAGACTGTTCTGCTCAGGTGTTTGGTTTTTCAGGCCTTTCCACAGATTTTACTCAACAGACTGGGAATCAGAAGTTTGGCGGTGCAGACCGTCTGCAGGTCCGTGCTCCCCATCCCGCTGTCAGGTGAGCGCGGCGGTTCAGCCAGCACGGTGCATTTATTCCCTCTGCACATCCTAACTCTCGTCTGCAGCCGCGCTGGCCTTCCTCAACGTGTTCACTGTCAGGAGTGAGGAGATGGAAACCGGGATCCGCGTGTTCGATTCCCGTGGAAACCCTGTTGGGATGTCTAAAGCAGCTGGAAAAAAGGTTAAGCCGCCGTAGAAGCTGTGCAGCAGCGTCTCCAGTGTGTCACGAGTCCTAATTCTAGTGTTTGTTTAGGCTGTGAAGGAAACGGCGTTATCAAGAGCGGCACTTTTGGGCACAGCCGCCGCAGTTCCTAATTTACTGCTCCTGTTCTTACAGAGGTGAGTCTAAATGACCCCCCCCCCCCCTTGACTATGAGTAAATATCGGCTCCAACCACCTGAACTTTCCTTCACAGGACCGCATTCTTCCAGAGGAACCCTATGCTGGCGGCGCCCTGCCGTCACGTCAGCGCCGTGCTGGTCTTCGGTCTGATGATTCCCGCCTCCTTCAGCCTCTTTCCTCAGCTGGGAACGGTGAGCTGCCCGGTGCCGCTGGCGTCTCTGCGACAAACTCTCTGACTCTGACCCTGATTTTGCAGATTAAAAGGGAGAACCTGGAGGCGGAGCTTCAGGCTGGCGTGATCGGCACAGAACTTTTTTACCACAGAGGACTGTAAAGATGACAGCAGCCACGTCTTCTCCATGACGTCACAGCAGACGACCACTTCAGGATAAAACTTTATTGAGCTGTGGACTAAGACAAGAGACGAGCTTCTTACAGGTTTCATGTCTGAAGGCAGAACAGCGTGAATAAAAGCCGCCGTGTTCACCACCCTGCAGGAAAAGCCAATCAAAAGCATCCATCAGATTTAGAAATGTGTTCAAAGCAGATCATCTGAGGCTCTGATGCCATTAAGGAAATAGAAAATTATTAAAACTGTTTTATGCACACATGATCAGACCAGTTTCTGTCCGATAAGCCGGAACCGCTCGTCACGTGTCCAGGTTTCCTGATCATGGAGGATGAACACATGCAGGGTTCAGGCTGGATCTGCTGCTTCCACTGACATTTCTTCCTCACTCAGACGCAGCGTCTCAGGATCAGATCCGCAGAAGCTGCTCTGCAGCTGCCAAATGAAACAGGAAGTTCTCGGTGGCAGGGGGGAAGTGGCGCCGCTTTAAGGCTTCCAGGGTGACCTTGGAGTCTTCACACTCGCTGGCCAGCGCTGCCAGGGTGGCGAGAACTTCCTTGGTCTTAGTAGAAATGTCCTGTGAAGAAATGGACGGAGGTCCGGTTCGTTTGAACACACGTGATGAGCAGCAGCGGCTGGTCGGGAGGCGTTACCTTAATGAGCCGACTGTCGGATCCCTCAGCATCTTCTGCAGACCGCACGATGGCGTGGCCGATGTCTTTGTGTAACTTCCCCATAGCCATGGCGTCTGAGGAGAGACGGGAGGAGCATCGCTTTGAAGGCATGGTTAAAAACGCCGCGCTGGTCCAGAAGAGTCTGTACCTTTAGCACTCTGGGACACGGTGATGACACCGTCTGGAAGACTCACGAAAACATCAAACAAGTCCGGTCTGTTGCTCACTTCTGGATCTACAAATCCTGCGACGTATCCTGCAGGGAAGACCTTCCTTTATGAAGACAGAGGTTCAGGACAAAGGGATTCGGCGGGAAGCAGACCCACCAGGACACGTCTTCAGATCCTGCAGCTCCGGCTCGGCCAGATGGACGTACGGATGAAGGATGGACCAGTCTTTTCTGTGCCACACCAGGGCCGGCAGAGCCCTGGAGGGAACAGCGGAGAGTCGTCAGCAAAGATAGCAGCTCCAAAGAGCTCCAGAAGCTTCCTTTACCTGGTGAACTCCAACAGAGCCTCGATCCGGGGATGATGGACCACAATCCTCTTCTTCAGCATCAGGGCCGTGTAAAGGATGATGGCCTCCATTCCAAACTGAGACACAACGTCTGAGGCAGAACAGACACCAGGTCAACACCACGACCCGCTCTGTTCTCCAGTCTGCTGTTAGTCAGACCCTCTCCAGAGTGAAATCCATGGTCTGATCCAACCGGGAACGCTAGTTCACCTCAGGAAAGACGGCTGAAGGATGGATGTTCATCCATCAAGGAAGGGCAGAAATGCAGCTAAAGGGAACTCTATAAAGAAAAGGAAGGAAACAAGTCCTTCTATTCATCCTTTTTTTTGGAGGTACGGCCGTGGTGAACGGGAGGGCGGTCAACCTCTGCTCGGAATATTGCAGGTTCGATTCCCACCTAGTGTCGAAGCGTCTGCTGATAGTTCCTTAGATTTCAGAGCTTCTCCGTTCTTCAAAGGGAACATTTCTGGAGATGTTTTTGCTTCTTCAGAACTATTTCCAAACTAAAGCCTAGTTTACTAAAGTGAATGTGAACAAGCCAAAGCTTTGTTTGCTGGATTAAGCATCTTTCTGTTAGTGGTAGCCCCACAAACGTAGATAAAGATGATGTCACGCTGACCAGACCAATCACACGCCACGTCTTACCTTTGACTGAACCTGTCAGGTAAGCTTTGCGAACGTCGTAGTCCTTAATGAGAAAGGGTCCGTTTTCGTCGCTCGGGCAGACCCCTTTGGTCAGAACGGTGATGTAGGCCTCCATCATCTCTACGGGACTGCCATGTTTGATGTACATCCTGACAGGCGAGAGGCTTCAAAATAAAAGCAGTCCCCAAAAACAACACAAAGGAAGTTTTACCTGCAGAGGATTCTGCTGAGCGCCGCATATTTCTCAGGGTTGAAATCTTTTGACGTCACGACGACGGAGAAATGGGTCACCTGTGAAACACAAATCATCAGACGGCTTCGTGTGGGCGGTGCTCCCCGGTGTGGGCGGAGCTTCTTGATGTGGGCGGTGCTACCTTGGCCAGAGCTGTGGGTTCCTGCACCTCCGCGGTGCTGATGTAGTACCAGGTGCGGCTGAACTGACCAAAAACAAAGGTTCCGAAATGCCGGCTGTCCTGGGTCAGGCAGCACTTCCTCAGCAGAACCTGCCTGAGATCAGAACCCACGGACGGGTAGCACCACACCCACAGCGTGTCTCCGTTCACGTCCTTCTCTGTGGGGGAAGCGTCAGTTCTGCTCATTCATCACGTGGGACGTGTTTTTCACCGCAGTTCGGACAAGCAGGAGTTCTGCTGAGGAACCGGTGACGTCACGTGTGTCACGTGACTGTTTCCACCTTTAGATCGAAAGCGGGAAAATGCCCCCAAACTCACCAATTAAACCCACGCTCAGCATCCACTGCGCCTCCGTTGTTGCCATGTTCCATACCCGAGGAGGTCAGAGGCGGATGTCACCTTCAGGAACCGCTCCGGAACAGGGGATCTCTGGCTTCAGACCTCCACCGCGGCAGGAGCGCAGGAATGCCAACAATAATTTACCCCAAAGAATAGATTCCCTTTTCCGGGTTGAGACGTCTGGGGTGGGCGGAGCCATTAACCTCTAGGCCAATCAGAGCTGGCCATGAAAGGGTGCGTTTAAGGTAGCGAGAATGGAAGAAAACTCTGCAGACTGAACTTCAGACACATTTATAGACAAAAGAAATATGTGATACCTATTTAAAAACTACACTTTCATTTATACGTTTTCTCTTTTACAAATTATAATATATTATACATTTCTCACATTTATATCAACAATTTTACGTTTTAAATGAAAGTTAGTTTTCCTCAAATTTACAGAAGTGAAGAACCTTTTAAGATATAATTTTAAACAAGGTGTTCCTAATTATTGGTAGAGACAGTGAAGTCCTAAAATGTCGAACATTTTCTACACATATTTTCTGTTTTATAGACACGTTACTTTTTGAAACGTTGTGAAAACACTGTTTCGTGTTCCGGAGGGACCATGAAGGCAACATGTGGAACTCACTCTGATTCATCCGGGAACTTGAATCATCCACAGCCGCCAGATTGGCCAAAACCCCCGTTTAGTTTAGTTCAACACGTGGACGTCACCTGATGTTTTATTTGCTCGGCAAAGCTTTTGGATGGTGTTTATGACGCCAAATGTGACTTGATGTTAAATAAATAAAAACGTAAAAAGGATCTACTTTCCAACATAAACCACAGCCCCCTCTTCCCGTTCACAAATCTGCATGTTTTCTTTAAATCATTTTTCATATTAGTGAAACTCATCTCTGACTTTTTCATGCCGAACTAAGCTTACTATATAAAGCGGCACCTATAAATAAGATAGATTATTACAAATGTTTATTTTCTAAATGCTGGACAGTTGTGACTTTTGTAAATGAATTGAGGTAATGCGGGGGGGAAACGCATTGGGAGCAGGATCTGGCAACCCCCGCTAGGCCGTGCCGAGGAACCTCTTTTTCTTAGCCAGCGCATTTGCAGGGTTCGTGGCTTTGATGGACTGGTGAATTTCTCTAAATTTGATCTGAGTCAGTGCGTTTTGAGTATCCGCAGAGTTTCGCCAAAATGCCGGCGTATTTCCAGCGCCCAGAAAACGCTCTGAAACGAGCGAACGGTGAGTTTTGGTCGCTTTTATTTGAAGCTCGTGAGACGGCGGTTAAGCTAACGGCTAACGTTGACGCCATGGCGCGAGCCCGCTCGGAGCCATGTGAACAGCCTCGGCCTAGGCCTCGCTAGAGTCACACTCGGATAGAAAATGGCTTTAAAGCTGCTGACAGTCGAAAAGGGGCTTCGATATGTTCAGGACTGAGTTTCGTATTGTTGTCTCAGTCACGTTAGGAAGTTCTGATGCGGGCCTTTGGTCGCAGCCTTGTTCAGGTAATAGCGCGTTTGCTAGTCTTTTCACGCATCTCTGATTTCCTCTATAGAGTTCCTTGAGGTTGGCAAGAAACAGCCAGCCTTGGATGTGTTGTATGACGTCATCAAGAGCAAGAAACATCGAACATGGCAGAAGATTCACGAACCCATCATGCTCAAGTACCTGGAGCTCTGTGTGGATCTCCGAAAGAGTCACCTGGCCAAAGAGGGGCTCTACCAGTACAAGAACATCTGCCAGCAGGTGAGTAAAGGTGGGATTGTTGCTTCATGCTGGTGTCTGACACTCACGCCATGACTGAACGGACCTTCCAGGTTAACATCAAATCCCTGGAGGACGTGGTGAGGGCGTACCTGAAACTGGCAGAGGAGAAGACCGAGACTGCCAAGGAAGAGTCCCAGCAGATGGTCCTGGACATTGAGGACTTGGACAACATCCAGACCCCAGAAAGGTGAAGCTGTTCTCTGATGTTCTGTCCAGCGCGCTGGAGATCTTTGGCTAAACACTGTGGCAAACCTACAGCGTGCTGCTGAGCGCCGTGAGCGGAGAGGACACTCAGGATCGTACGGATCGCCTCCTGCTCACTCCGTGGGTGAAGTTCTTGTGGGAGTCGTACCGCCAGTGCCTGGACCTGCTGAGGAATAACTCCAAAGTGGAGCGTTTGTACCACGACATAGCCCAGCAAGGTAGACAGGTGTTCACAAAAATGCTTTTATTTTGGTAAAGAGAAGACCTCCACCGTAACTTCCTTTGTTACTTGATTACTTGTTGCTTTACTTTGGATATAGTTTGAAAATAGTTTATGCTAAAGATTAATGTTGCAGGGATCCTGTTTAACAATATATTTGTATACATCTTTGAGAGCAGACATGGTGTATGTTTATATACGTCAATAGTATGGAAAGGATCCAGACAGGCCCCTGATGGCTGCATGTTGGCTTTGCCTGGACTGCCTGTTGTTTAAGGTTCTGGGTTTTTTGTTTTTCTGCAGCGTTCAAGTTCTGCCTTCTGTATACCCGCAAAGCAGAATTTCGCAAACTATGTGACAACCTGCGTATGCATCTTGGTCAAATCCAGCGACATCACAACCAGAGCACAGCCATCAACCTGAACAACCCTGAAAGCCAGTCCATGCACCTGGAGACGCGGCTGGTGCAGCTGGACAGCGCCATCAGCATGGAGCTCTGGCAGGTCGGTTCTGTTTTCTGCTGTCCCTCCTGAACGGCTTTTCTCTGTAGGTTACACATTCAGCCAGGTAACGTTGACAGGTGTTTGGGAGAGTGTTGACTCCTTTTTTCTTTGCTTCAGGAAGCCTTTAAGGCTGTGGAGGACATTCATGGGCTGTTTGCTCTCTCCAAAAAGCCCCCCAAACCCCAACTTATGGCCAACTATTACAACAAAGTGTCTACTGTGTTTTGGAAGTCTGGGAATGCTCTGTTCCATTCCTGCACCCTTCACCGACTTTACCACCTGTCCAGGGAAATGCGTAAGAATCTGACGCAGGAGGAGATGCAGAGGTATCCGGGTCGCTCTTCACTGTTCTGCAAGATTCTGTCCTGGGGGGTCGGAGTGAATTCTAGCCTTTGGTTTTCAGGATGTCCACCAGAGTCCTCCTAGCCACACTGTCGATTCCCATCACGCCGGAGCGCACCGACATCGCTCGACTGCTGGACATGGACGGCATCATCGTGGAGAAGCATCGGCGGCTGGCCACCCTCCTGGGCCTGCAGTCTCCGCCCACCCGCCAGAGTCTGATCAATGACATGGTCTGGAACACGTCTGCAGTTACAGCAGTTTATTTCTTTACATTCAGGATTTATTTCTTTGATACTTATGCGCTTTATTTCTTTTTACTTTTTCTAGGTTCGATTTAATTTGCTCCAGTATATCGTACCGGAGGTGAAAGAGCTTTACAACTGGCTGGAGGTGGACTTCCATCCTCTGAAGCTGAGTGGACGAGTGACCAAGGTATGACTTCTCTGGGGATAGAGAGTATACATTTACAAAGGATGGTGTTGAAAGTCATCTTGGTCTCACATTTTGTCCTCAGGTTTTGAACTGGATCAGAGATCAGGCTGAGAAGGAGCCAGACCTGCAGCAGTATGTTCCTCACCTGCAGAACAACACCATCCTTAGGCTGCTGCAGCAGGTCAGCTTCAGCTCTTGTGCTTTTGTGGATCCGTCCTGACCTTAGATGACCTCTTGGTTTTTGTGACAGGTCGCACAGATCTACCAGAGCATCGAGTTTAGTCGTCTGGCCTCGCTGGTCCCGTTTGTTGATGCTTTTCAGCTGGAGCGCTCCATTGTGGATGCAGCGCGTCACTGTGATCTGCAGGTAAGGTCTAAGCCGGAGATGGTTGCAGCTTCAGCCTCCTGTCACGACCTTTGACCCAAATGTCTCGTTATTGTAGGTCAGAATTGATCACACCTCTCGAACTCTGAGCTTCGGCTCAGATCTGAACTACTCAACCAAAGAGGATTCTCCTGTGGGGCCGTTCCTGCAGAACATGCCATCCGAGCAGATCAGAAACCAGCTGACGGCCATGTCTGCGTCTCTGGCCAAAGCCATCCAGGTCATCAAACCCGCCTCCATCCTGGTGAGGGCCATTTGGAGACTGCTGTGGTTCAACAACCAACATGCCTAAAGCCCATAGGGCGTCTGTAAAAGCACCTTTCACGCTGGCATAAATGCCTGGGTGCCCCCCCCCCCCAGCTGCAGCAGCAAAGAGCGACCCCGTCCTGATAAATGTGAAGCAGTGAAAAATGTTGCTGCACCTCAGACAAAAGCACAGGCGTGTTGCCACCGCCCTGAGGCTTTTCTGTCATTTATCACCACTGTCTTCTGCTTGCAGCAAGAACGCGATGAGCAGAACCAGCAAGCCATCGCTGCCTACCTGAAAAACGCCCGGAAGGACCACCAACGCATCCTGGCTCGCAGACAGACCATCGAGGAGCGCAAGGAACGTCTGGAGAGCCTGAACATCCAGAGAGAGAAGGAGGAACTGGAGCAGCGAGAAGCTGAGATGCAGAAAGTTCGCAAAGCGGAGGAGGAGCGCCTGCGGCAGGAGGCCAAAGAAAGGGAGAAGGAGCGCATGATGCAGGAGTGTGAGCAGATCAAGAAGAAGAACGTCCGCGAGCGTCTGGAGCAGATCAAGAAGACTGAACTTGGAGCCAAAGCCTTCAAGGACATCGACATCGAGGTAAGACTTGACGTTTCATTGTGAGTTCATGTTGAAAAGCCCAATCCATGGTGACGGGAACTGTTCTGTTCTGTGAAGGACCTGGAGGAACTGGACCCTGACTTCATCATGGCCAAACAAGTAGAACAGCTGGAGAAGGAGAAGAAGGAGCTGCAAGAGCGTCTCAAGAATCAGGAGAAAAAAGTAGAGGAGGATCTGGGATCTTTGTTGCCGACATGGAATTTCCCCTCATTCTTATTTTGTTTTAGATCGACTACTTTGAGAGGGCGAAGCGCGTGGAGGAGATCCCTCTGATCATAAAGGCCTATGAAGAACAACGTGTTAAAGACATGGAGCTGTGGGAGCTCCAGGAGGAGGAGCGGGTAGGTGGAGTGGCTCTGCATGCTAAAGGACAGAAACTCTTAACCCACGGATGACAGTGCTCCTCTGCTCCTGTAGATCAGTAACCTGAAAATTGAACGGGAGAAAGCCTTGGAGCACAAGAAACGCATGTCCAGGATGATGGAGGACAAGGAGAACTTCCTGTCCAAAATAACGGCTGCGCGGAGCTTCATTTATGAGGTGTGGCTCAGCTCCGCTGAAGCAGACGCCGCGCAGGAGGAAGTTACGCACCAATGCTTGTTGTTTGCAGGAAAAGCTGAAAGCTTTCGAGACTCGCTTGATAGAGGAGAGGAAGAAACGTCTGGAGGACAGGAAGAGGCAGCGCAAGGAGGAACGCCGCAACACTTTCTACCGCCAGAAAGAGGAGGAGGCGCAGCGGATCCACGAGGAGCAACTCAAGAAAGGTTTGTGGAGACGTTGAGCCGAAACGCAACCGGACAACATCGGTGTTGCCATAGAAACGTCTGGCTTCTCTATGAGTTTCAGCTTCACGTTTGTTTCACAGAAAGCTCCTGAACGTGGTGACTTTTCACCTCCTAAAGAGGGAGGAGATTCTGATCCACGATTGAAGGTCTTTACTCCTTTCTGAACAGAACGTGAAGAGCGTGAACGCCTGGAACAAGAGCAGCGAGAAGAGGAGGAGCGGGAATACCAGGAGCGTCTACGCAAGCTGGAGGAGCAGGAGCGCAAACAGCGCGCTCGCCAAAAGGAGATCGAAGAGCGAGAGCGCCGCCGTGAGGAAGAAAGGAAGGGCGCTACAGAGGAGAAGCCCAGAGTAGGAGAACACTGTGGAATCCTCTGGTCTGGTGGATTGTGTGCAAAGACTGAAACAAATCCTTCTGCTTCTTCAGGACTGGGGGGAGAAAGGAGAAAAGGAAGAGGGCGGCTGGAGGAGGCGCACAGACGGAGGCGACTCCGAATGGCGCCGTCCTGTGCCCGACAGGTGAGCTTTACGTTCTGCCGCCTTACCTCTGAAAGGCGGGAATTTAATCCCACCGTTGTTTGTAGGGAGTGGAGGTCCGAGGGCCGAGAGGAAGAAAAGGAGGACAGAGAAGCCCCCTCCCTGAAGAGAGACGGTCCTCCCAGAGGCGAAGACGAGCGAGCACCTCGCAGAGTCTTTGAAGACGACCGCGGCCCACGCCGTGGCGCTGACGACGACCGCCCTGCGCGCAGAGGCATGGACGACGACCGCGCCTCGCGAAGAGGTTTCGATGAAGAGCGCGGCCCCAGGCGTGGCTTTGACGACGACCGCGGCCCCAGGCGTGGCTTTGACGACGACCGTGGCCCCAGGCGTGGCTTTGACGACGACCGCGGCCCCAGGCGTGGCTTTGACGACGACCGCGGCCCCAGGCGTGGCTTTGACGACGACCGCGGCCCCAGGCGTGGCTTTGACGACGACCGCGGCCCCAGGCGTGGCTTTGACGACGACAGGGGTCCTCGTAGAGGGATGGATGACTCTCGCGGTACGAGGCGTGGAGCCGATGATGACTGGGGCCCCAGAAGAGGGGGGGATGAAGAAAGAGGTGGTAGGAGGGGCATGGATGATGGGCCACGGCGAGGCGGAGATGACCCCAAACCTTGGAAGCCCCTTGGCAGACCAGGTGAGTGTAGTTCTGCTCGCATGGACGTCCAGGTGGTAAACGCCGTTGAGCTCTGACGGCGTCCTGCTGCAGGCGGCTGGCGTGAGCGGGAGAAGGCGAGAGAGGAGAGCTGGGGACCGCCACGCGGGGGTGCTCGTGAAGATGGAGACGATGAAGATGGAGATGAAAGAACAAGCCGCCCCTACAGGTGGGTCTCATTGGTGGACCTTAGGACTGTTGCTGGGCAGATGGAAGCCTCAGCGCTAATGGAGCTCTGCTCCTTCATAGAGAGGAGAGCAGCAGCTGGAGGAGAGGAGGAACCGAAGAAGGAGGCGCCTGGAGAGAGTCTCGCAGGGAGGACAATGACCGCGACGATCGCCGTGACCGTCGCGAGCGAGACCGGCGGGATGACCGCGAGAACAGACCTCCACCCAGAGATCAGGATGAAGGTAAACCTGCAGTGATTTCATAGAAACATTTCAGACTTTTCCCTTCTGGAACCAAACCTTCTGACTTGTTTCGTGCTACATTCACAAACTCGCGGTAAATTCAAACATGCTACAGGCTTACGCACATGCACTTACACTCTTTTGAAAAGTTCCTACAGTCTTGGACTCGTTGGATTGGTCAGCCTGTTGGAACTTTTAGACTCGATTGGTGGTGGAACTTGTTCAAATGAGTTTCCAGAAACGGTTGCAGCATCTTTAAAGATAGAATTTGGAATGATGGCAGCATTGTGAATTGAATTTAGCGTCACACCTCTTCCTGGAGATCCACTTTTAGAAAACGTAGCTGCATTCATTCCTTCATTTTTCATTCATCTTCTAATCCCCTTTATCCCTTTCGGGGTCACAGGGCTGCTGGAGCCACTTGTGGGCGAAGGCAGGGGACACCCTGGACAGGTCGCCAGTCTGTCGCAGGGTAGAGTGTCCGCAATCACACACCCATGCACTCTCACATTCACACCTAGGGACAATTTTAGGTCGACCAATTGATCTATGAAGCATGTTTTTGGATGGTGGGAGGAAGTTGGAGTCCGCAGAGAAAACCCACGCATGGAGAACAGGCTAACTCCACACAGAAAGGTCCTCATTGATGTTCTGGTCTGGGACTTGAACCGGGGGCCTTCTTGCTGTGAGGCAAGAGCGCTAACCACTGCGCCACCGTAGCTGCAGACGTACATAAATACGTCTTTGTGAAAAGTTTTCTTCTTCAGTGACCTCCAGACAAATGTAAAACACTTCTGAACACACAGACAGTTTCTTTGTGAGCTTGTTCCTGACTGAAATGTTTTCTTCTCTTCTAATGAGCGGTGCACGGCAGGGATTAAACGGTAGAAAACCGAGGAATGAATCTAATGAGCGTCTTCTTTTCCCAGGTGGCTCTTGGCGCCGTGGAGGGGACGAAAAGTCGGAGG
The DNA here is from genome assembly GCF_053564925.1 of Oryzias latipes. Taxonomy (NCBI): domain Eukaryota; kingdom Metazoa; phylum Chordata; class Actinopteri; order Beloniformes; family Adrianichthyidae; genus Oryzias; species Oryzias latipes. The sequence goes on along the minus strand of NC_136251.1, from coordinate 32,482,330 downwards.
ACCGGGATCGACCCCGTGAAAGGGAGCGTGAAGCTGATGGGGAAAAAGCGTGGCGTGCTGACAAAGAAAACCCTCGTCGTACTAAGAACGAGACCGATGATGATGGCTGGACCACCGTTCGCCGCTGAACGTCGTCTGCTGCCGACGAGGCATCGCTATGAGCTTCTGACAAATGATCTGTAGACGTAGTTCCCCTGAGGATGTGTGTGGTTCCTGATCTTCAGCCGCTGTACTCCGGCTTTCATGACCTCAATGGTTTTACCTTCATAGAAACTAAAAGGCAGATGTTTCATGCAGATGTGCTTTATCATCAAATATTATCCGATTGCATAGATACCATAGCCTGGATTTCACTTCTGTCCATTGAATCTGAGTTGCTTCCTAACCTCCAATGACCCAGAAAGGAGAAGTGTGATGTGCATCCCTGAAATCAAATGCTTGTTGTTCTGTTTCACTGCAGTCAAAGATTCGGTCCAGACGTTTATGAGCAGAACCGCCCTTAATTAATAAAACCTTTCATCTCAGAGGCTGTTGGTCGTCGTTCATTTGAGTTCCTCTAGACAAATAGGTTTCAGAGCAAACATGACAAGGCCACAAAACCTCCTTATCCTTTGTGCTATCCTATGGGGTCCAGATGACCCCCCCTTCCATTGACGTGTTCTCCCTACCATGACAAAGGTGGAAAGATTTCATGTAATCCATGGACACCAGTGAAGATCACAAATCACTGAAGAAAAAAGGTTCAGAGCTCTGTCTAGTGGGTCTAGATGACCCACGTTGAAGTGCCTAGGATAGAACATGAGTTAAGGACCTGTCTATCTACTGCTGACCCATTCTAGGAGCGACAGGCGCTTCAGCTCGTCATCCAATGATCGAAGGGTCGGCGGTTCAATCCCCGCTCCCCCCAGTCAACTGTCGATGTGTCTTTGGGCAAGACACGTTACCCTCCCTGCCTGCAGCGTGTGTGTGGATGTGCATGAATGTCCCGGTGATGGTCAGAGGCAACATGCTGGCAGCCACGCCTCTGTCAGTCTGCCCCAGGGCAGCTGAGGCTACATCAGTAGTTTTCATCACCAACTATGAATGAATGATAAACACAGGAAGAACTTTGAGCGTCTGGAAAAGCAGATAAATCAAATCCATCATTACCCACTGACAAACCATCTATGCCGACCCGTTTACCCACTGATGAGCCTTCTAGGCCGACCTGTCAACCCTCTGAGAATCTGTTTACCCTATGACGACTCGTCTACTCTCTGACGACCCATTTACCCTCTGATGACTCGTATTTTCTGGAGCCGTCTCTTTTGAGCCAGACTGCAGAAGGTTCTTCATGAGCTGCTGCAGCTGTAACTACATGGAGTTTTCTGCATGTCAGTCAAATGATGTTCTGATCCAGTTCTAGAGGTTTGGACTGGGGTTTCAACTGATGATAATACAATGAGTGGAGTACCCCAAGGTTCAGTTCTGGGACCTCAGCCGTTTATGTCTACTTACTTGACATTATTAGTGTGTCAAGAAACCTAAAAAGTATCTTATTTGTCGATACAACTTTTTTTTATGTTGGTGATTATTAAGAACACATGAAAGAAAAAGTGGTTTGCTGTAAATAATTTATCACTGAACTGTAAAAAAGCATCCTTCGTGGTAGTAATTCAATTCAATTCAGTTTTAGTTATACAACCGTCATCTCAATGGGCTTCGTACTGGTAATTGTAAAGTAAACATACAATCATAAGGATCATGAATACATAGAATTCAATAGGAAAATTCAAACAGAACTAGCTAAACGGACTGGCATCCATGCCCTTAGACCCCACCTTTCGGTAAGGAAAAACCCATTAACCCTTGTTCTATCCTAGGCACTTTAACATCGGGAGTTGGGTCATCTAGACCCACTAGACAGTGCTCTGAACCTTTTTTCTTCAGTGATTTGTGATCTTCACTGGTGTCCATGGATTACATGAAATCTTTCCACCTTTGTCATGGTAGGGAGAACACCTCAATGCCCACGCATGGAGAACATGCTAACTCCACACAGAAAGGTAGTTGTAGATTTAAATAAGTTAATTCTTCTCTAAGAGTTCTGGTAAATCGCCTGTCCGTCCTGGGGGAGGATCCCTCCTTCATGTGGGCACCCCTGAGGTTTCTTCGTTTTTTCCGGAATCCGGTTTTTGGGAGTTTTTCCTTACCGCGAAGGGGGGTCTAAGGGGAGGGATGTCCAGTTTAGTTAAGTCAGTTTGTTAGTTCATTTTAGTATTTTCCTATTGAACTCTTTGTATTCATGATCCTTTTGAGTTCATGTTTTACTTTGAAGCCCATCGAGACAACTCTTGTTGTGACTTTGGGCTATGCAAATAAAATTATATTGAATTGAATTATGATTGAATGCAAGGATGGGGTCATCTAAGATAGCACAAGGGTTAAAAAAACGGATTCTGGAAAAAAAAAACCCTAGGGGTGTCCACATGAAGGAGGGATCCTCCCCCAGGACGGACAGGCGATTTACCAGAACTCTTAGAGAAGAATTAACTTATCTAAATCTACAACTACATATGTAACCCTTGTGCTATCTTAGATGACCCCCCCCCTCTTACATTGACGTGTTCTCCCTACCATGACAAAGGTGGATAAAGGTGGAAAGATTTCATGTAATCCATGGACACCAGTGAAGATCACAAGTCATTGAAGAAAAAAGGTTCAGAGCACTGTCTAGTGGGTCTAGATGACCCAACTCCCAACGTTAAAGTGCCTAGGATAGCACAAGGGTTAATTATACGTAACTATCACCAACTAAACAACTGTAAAAATAAATGGATATGGAAAATACAGACAAGTATTAAAAATGTACGCAGTAGTTAGAGAAGAATGACATTAGAATTAACTGAGTAATTTAAACCCCCATGATCCAGGTGTTGCGCAATGGTCTCCGTGCGCCGTTTTACCACGCAACCTGCACCCACTACCCCTCCCCTTCTCCTCACACACACACGCGCCTCTTTCTCAAAGGCAGGAGCTCCGATTCGCAAGTTTCAGGCCGTTCCATAATCTGCCATATATTTCACGATAGCAGAACTACAGTGCATCAGTTACTAATAGCAAGCACTGAATCACCACCCTCTATCCAGACAAGAACTATTGCGCCCGAGTCTTAATTCACTATCCTCTTACTTAGTAGCGGCCCCATTGGACATGTCCCAATCTGCCACCCAGGCCCCATGCAAACCACAACCCCGGTTTGTTGAGAACGACACTCACATAAGTTAGCGGACAATTTTATCTGTCTGTTTACTTTGAACACACCCACCAGCAGCCAAACAGTATTAACCTCACTTCTGCTCACAGCTCCCTCACTTATGGTGAAGGATTTAACACGCCCGAGATTCCCCACTTCCCCATGAGTCTGAAAAGCTGAAGGTGGGGCTAACCCCCAGATCACCACAATATTTTGATTTGCTATGTGAGCAGTGCTATTTTTGGGTCATTCCCGTTAAATGATATTTCCCCTTCCAATCCTTTTTTACATTCTGGCTTTAACTAGGACAGTGATCTTTGTGTCTTTTGTGAAAATGATGTAGAAACTGTGGAACATCTTTTCTTTGAATGTTTGCATGTAGAAGAGTTTTGGTCTTCTTTTCATAATTGGCTTGAATCCAAAAATATCATAATTAACCCTTATATTTGGAATACAATTAAAATTTGATTACAATTAATTCACAAAAAGCTGGACTTTCTGATTAATGCACTGATTGTAATTTCAAAGCATTTTATTCATACTTGTAAGTTTTTAGAGGTGAAACCTCACATTAATGGATTACTCAACCGTCTCAACCTATTCTCTAAATCTTTACATTACATGAATCATAAGAACGCCCAGACATTGTGTAACTTATTTGATCTACTTAAACTTTCGTAATAGACCCGTATTTTTATTGATTATTTTTTTAAGTTATATTTGTTTTCATTTTTGGGAGCCAGTTTAGCTCGTGCTGGTTTGCGGCGCCTTCCGTCCGTGAAACCCGGGTTCGACTCCGGGCTGCTCCCTGTTCCCTTCTCTACCTCTGCCGGTTCCAAGCCCGGTTTGAGAAGGTTGTGTCAGGAAGGGCATCCGGCGTAAAACATTGCCAAATTTACCATGCGACTCGTTCGCTGTGGCGACCCCTGATGGGAGAAGCCGAAAGTGGAAGAAGATTTGTTTTCATTTTTGTTTTTTTTGTCTACCTTTATCTCAGAATTGATATTGTTGTCATCGACAGACACGCCGTGATTGTTTGTTGAATATTTGCTTCAATTAAAAAAAATAAAAATAATTTTTTTTCATGCATTCCCTGCGGGCGCCACAAGGGGTGCTCGCGGGCGCACAGGGTTGGTGACCCCTGGTCTAGTGGGTCTAGATGGCCCACCTCCCAATGTAAAAGTGCCTAGGATAGCACAAGGGTTAAAGTCCAGCAGATGGACTTCATCCAGATGGAGTTGGGGGGACGGCTGGGGGCGCCAGACGAGCCGGAGACAGGATCCACAGCCAGGTGTAGGAGCAGGAGTAGAGGCGAGGTACTCGGTCAGGAACTGGAGCACGGATGAGCAAACTGGAGTCTGGAAGCACTTCCACTCCCCAGGAGGGGAAAGAGGGAAAGAGGGACAATACATGAATCACTGCACCAAACAGAGGCATGGAGAACTAAATGATGAATAATGATCAAGAATAGAGGAGAGGAAGGGTAGAAGTAGAAGAGAAAAGAGGACAGAACCCCAGAGCACCATAGTTACCCCAGCTTCAACTTCTAGCAGCCTTTAAAAACAAATAGTTACTATTAAGTTTAATTTAAACACATTAACATTATACTTCCACCATCCAGGGAGACTATCTGAGCAGACAGAGCATCTCTGAGGTTTTTAGGACCAAGTATAATGACCTCAGTTTTTTTTGGGTCAAGAGGAGGTCATTAATTGTCATCCAGGTCTTGATGTCACTGATGCAGGCGTTCAGTTTCTCTATCTGGTCATTCTGGTCAGGTTTAATGGATAAATACAACTGCTGTGTTTCCTGATTATGTTTCCTAGGGGTGGCATATAAAGCATAAACAGCATGGGCCCTAAAACTGAGCCCTGTGGGACTCCATAGTTGACTCGAGTGCACTGAGAGGAATGGCCATTTACATTAACGAACTGATACCTATGGGACAGATAGGATTTAAACCACTGGAGAGCAGATCCTCTGATCCCTATGTCCTGCTCTAATCTATGGAGTAAAATACCGTGGTCGATAGTGTCAAAGGCTGCACTGAGGTCCAACAGGACCAGAATAGAAAGTAGTCCCTTTTCTGAGGCCAATAACAAGTCATTAGAGACTCTAACTAGTGCAGTTTCCGTACTGTGGTGAGGTCTAAACCCCGACTGAAAGTCTTCAAAGTGGCTGTTGTCCTGTAGGTGGCAGTAAAGCTGCTTAACTACAACTCTTTCTAGGATTTTAGAAATAAAGGGCAAGTTTGATATCGGTCTATAGTTGGCCAAGATGCTAGGATCCAAACTGGGCTTTTTCAGAAGAGGTTTAACAACTGCATATTTAAAAGACTGTGGCACGTAACCCGTTTCCAGAGAGGCATTTATCATTGTTAATATGGGATCATAAATTAGGGGAAAAGTTTCTTTAAAAAGTCTAGTGGGAATTGGGTCTAACAGACACGTTGAGGATTTGGAGGACGTAATAATTGATGTTATTTCCACATATTGATCCACAGCAGTGAAGCAGTCCAATGTTACAGAGGTTTCTATGGATGCCTCCTTTTCTACCGCTTCAGCCTGTTCTGGGCTGATAGTAGGAATAACTTGATTTAACTTATGTCTAATATTTGAGATTTTACTAAGAAAATCATCAGAGCTGAGAGTAACGGAGATATGTAATTCTACTGAGGTCTGAAAACTGGTTAGTCTGGCTATTGTACTAAAAGGTACTAAAAGTAGAATAGTAATAGGAATACAAATCTGGATATTTCATTTAAAATAGACAGTACTAAAATAGAGTCAAGGAAGGAAAATTGTTAATGAAGGACCTCATATTATTAAAACATCAGTGGCAAAACATTTTGGAATTCTCTGTAAAATCAAAACGTCTTTGGACAAAAAAGCTTTGCATTTAGTATACAATAGATTGTTCCACATATAAACTGCATGGAAATATGGGGAAACACGTGTAAGTCATATACAAATCCAATTTTCATTCAAGAAAAAAAGTAGAAAGAATGATATCTGGAAGTAACTGTAGAGATCCATCTAATCCATTGTTCAGTCAATTAAACATTCATTAGATTAGTTAACCTGAAAAATAAATGTACAAAACTCATCAATAATGTCCGCCGTATAAAATACAAAATAAACGACTAATTACACCTGAAAAGCTCGTGAGATTTTCTAATTGCCAAAATTCAGAGAAAAAACTGAAAGAAAATAAATAAAATAGAAACAAACAGAGACTGAATTCTAAAAGTAACTTTTCCAGACCAGGAAGGAAGCAGCCGATGTTACAAAATGATCCTTTCAGCCAGCAGGGGGCGGCAGAGCCGCAAAGACCGAGGTTTTTATGGGGGGGGGGGGGGGGGGGGGGGCGGTTTGTGTTCACCCAAAGATAAAAACCAAGGATGGACGATAAGATGAATACAAAAGAATGTTCAAAATAAAGGAAAAAACATGAAATGTATATTTGTTTTTTAATAATAAATTCTGGTTTGCCCCCCTCCCCCCATTTGGCTTCATACGGCAGGAAGAACTAAAGACGGAATTTCAAAATAGAAAGAAAATACTCAAACTATATATAAATATAAAAACTATATAAAAAACTATATATAAATATAAAAAATATCTCCAGAAAAAATGACTCTAAAAACATTTTTAATGGAGTTTTAAAATAAAACGAATTTAATTTAATTTAGCTGCACTTCAAATGCAGATCAATGTTTTAGTAAATAATTAAAGGTTTTATTATTTCACAGACATTTCAGAAATTATTGTTTGTAATTTGCTGCTATTTTGACACAAATAATACAAACATAACAAAGTGAAAAAATAAAAACATAATAAGGACATTTTCAAAAATTAACGAAATGTTGTTTTCTGAATCAAAAACAACATTTTCGACAACAAAATTCACGAAAACGTTCGTGAGTTTTCGGGCCGCCTTCGTCTGTTGCTCCCGTCCGAACGGAGGCCGGCGGCGCGCGGCCGCCGCTACTGCAGGTGGATGAACACCTGAGCGCCTTCACTCTGGAACAGCCCCCCTCAGGTGTTTGTGTGTTTTTGATCCGCACAGGAGACGGACGCTGACCGTCCCGCACCTTCCCCCGCACTTTAGAAAGGAACAAACGCAAAGACAACATCCAATGAAATCCATTTCAAGAAGTTTTCTACATTAAAAAAAAACAGAAAAGACAAGACAAGAAATGAAAATAGAGGAGAGATCAGCGTGAAGATCTGCGCGCCGCTGTGGGCCACAGAATTCCAAATAGACCCGCAGCCGCTGCGTTTCCACCGCAGGCCTTAACGCAAAGCTGCGCGCTACCCTGTGCTGTTCTGGTTCGGATGAATAAGTTAAATGTCCCGGAGACATTTACGCGCGCGCATGCGTGTGCGCGAATGCTTCACTCTGGACGAATCCGTTCCGTGTTGCGCGTTGGGGTCCGCCTCTCCGCGCGCGCACCCCTGCTCCCATTGACGCACTTTTTAAGCGTCGTCCTCTTCTCCACCTTAAGGCAGCAGCAGCGACCAATCAGCATGCCACTCCGGCCGTCAGAGGAAGCTGTTTATGGGGCTGCAGCGCTAATTAGGCTCATGAACTAACAAATCTGCTGGACGAAGCTGCTGCGGAAAGCGATCACATCCATGGATTAGTCCGGGACGCCTCTCGGTTTCCGCGCCGCGTCTTTTCCAACTTGTTTGCTGCGCAAAAACTTTCCCTTTCCGTGGGTGTGGAGTATTTCACAGCACGAGCGCCGGCGACGACTTCCACCTAAACTGGGGAATCTGGACTATCAGACCATGTTTCAACCCACACCCAAGAGGTGTTTTACGATAGAGTCTTTAGTGGCGAAGGATAATCCGGTTCCGGTGTCCCGTTCCGAGGAACCCATCAGGCCCGCGGCTCTCAGCTATGCAAACTCCGGCCAGATGAACCCGTTTCTCAACGGCTTCCACTCCGGCAGCAGGGGCGTGTACTCAAACCCGGACTTGGTGTTCGCCGAGGCGGTGTCTCATCCGCCGAACTCCGCGGTGCCGGTGCATCCGGTGGCCCCGCCGCACGCGCTGGCCGCACACCCGCTTTCCTCTTCACACAGCCCGCACCCGCTTTTCGCCAGCCAGCAAAGGGACCCCTCGACGTTCTACCCCTGGTTGTTACACAGATATAGGTACTTGGGTCACAGATTTCAAGGTGAGTTTGGAAGTGTTACCGTTTTACGCACGTGCTGGAGCGGCGTCACGCATTTTACACCGTCAGACAAAATCTAAATCAAACTTATTTTGCGGCATTTTGGACATTTTTGGAGCCGATCAGCAGAAAAACACATTTATTTTAAAATAAAATACTTTACATTTCAAATAAAAGAAGATTTCTGCGCAAAAAACGTCGCTTCTGCTGCTTTAACGGAGTTTTCCTTCAATTCCATCATATTTCAAAACCGTTAATTATTATATTTCTTGTTAAATATTTATATTTAAAAACGTGAAATTTGTTGATTGAACGAGAACAAATATTTGACTTTCAACCTCCAGTCCAGGAAAAATATTTTTACTGGTCTTTAAGTTGAATATTTTTTATTTCGTGTTTTTCTTTTACAAAAAATAAATACTTTAAAATATTTTAACGAAATTAAATTTGACCTGCGCTCCCTTCATTCGTTTGCTGCTCTCCGTGACTTTTTGCTCATTTTTCTATAATAAACATTTTGTCATTTCGTACATAGAGGTTAAAATAATAGTTTAATAGTTTAAAACGAAATAATTCTAAATATTTTCTCTCCAAAAATATTTAGAATTTTTTCTATCATTTAATTGTTGCTTCGTAAATGTCTGTTATTTTTAAAATGATGTTTTATGAACCAGCAAGTGCTTTGTTTGTCTGTCCGTCATGCGCGCGTGGGGTGGGGGGGTAGGATATGGTGGTGGGGTCTTCAAAAGATTTCTGGTCTTTATTATGAATTAAAAATGAACATATTTTATATAACAGTTTTAGTGTTTAGTTAAGAATCCAGTTAAAACCAGTTTGTGGATTTTTCCAGCGAATTCTCGGCTTTTTTAATTTTATTTTGTTATTTTCTGTTTGTAGTTGTGTGTGTGTGTGTGTGTGTGTGTGTTTTTTTGGTTTGTTGTTTTTTCTTCTCGGTCGTTTCGCTGAATTCTACTTCTCTTGTTTGCAGGAAACGAAACGAGTCCAGAAAGTTTCCTTTTGCACAACGCGCTGGCCAGAAAGCCAAAGAGAATCCGGACAGCGTTTTCCCCGTCGCAGCTGCTGCGGCTCGAGCACGCGTTTGAGAAGAACCATTACGTGGTGGGAGCAGAAAGGAAGCAGCTCGCGCACAGCCTTAGCCTCACGGAAACTCAGGTAAGAACCGCGGGAGTGGGGCGGCGGGAAACCATGTTTTGGAGGCTTCGGTGCGTCCGGAAACAGCTCGAGCGCCTCACCGGCTCAGCTCCGCGTCATTTGTGTATTTTTCCCAACGTGGCTCCTCATTTAGAAAGCAGCTTTTACGCACGAGCCCGCCGGTTTTACGCACGAGACCGCCGGTTATACGCGCGAGACCGCAGACGCATTTTTTCTCTCCAGAAAACTCATTTTATACAACCAGACTCCGTAACGCAGGTTGTCCTTCGAGGGCGGAGGTCGGGGGGCGGGGGCGCCTTTCTGGATCAAATCCACAGCCATTGTCCGGGCCTAACCTCATTTCTGCAGGACTTGAATTACTTTGTTTTGAAGGGGGGGGGGGGGGGGGCTGCCTTTCAAAATGGAGGGCAAATTAACCCGTTAACCATTTTATGGGACAGAGGATTCAAAGAGCGAGATGGCTTCAGAGACCCCCCCACCCCCGCCATATTTAAGATGCTGTCGGAGCCCATCAGCCGCCGCCTTTTGTCCGCGTGGCCCCCGGACGGCGGGGCCTTTTGGAGCTGAAGGGAGAAATGAAGCGTCACACACTTCAATTAGGCCACTGAAGGCTGATTAAACGCACCTCCGTTTCCGTTTAGGATCACCGATCGATCTCGGTGTTCTTAAGTCCCCGCGGCACTAATTATTGACAAATCCGTTTAAGCGGCCTGTAAATGGCGGGAGCTGCTGCACTTTTTATTTCTAACATTATAATTATGTCTGTCAATTGTGAGTTTTTCAGAGAAACATTTATTTGAAGAAAATGTTCTCATGAATCCGCAGGTCGCATATAAAAACTTCTTTAGGGATCCAACGTTTGATCCGTTTATACTTTGTTGCACTTTTCTGGACAATAGTTTGACCTTCCCGCGTGCGCCTTTGTTTTTTTTACGCACAGACAAATCTGTGAAAAGAGACTTTATTCTCCCTAATACCCCCCTCCCCTTCCCCTCAGGTAAAAGTCTGGTTTCAGAACCGGAGAACGAAGTTCAAGCGTCAGAAGTTGGAGGAGGAGGGCTCCGAGTCTCAGCAGAAGAAGAAAGGATCGCATCACATAAACAGGTGGAGACTGGCGACTAAACAGGCGAGCCCCGAGGAGATTGACGTCACTTCGGACGATTAAAACACAAGACTTGACATATTTACACACAAACACACACATCCATGTAAATGTAGAGGCGTCCAAATGAAGGAAACGATGGATACCGTAGAGACACAGGGAGGGGGCACAAGGCCCAGGCAGCTGCGGGGGACGAACCCGCCGGGCTCTGCGGTCACCGCGCGGGGCCGCGCGTCCAAAAGAAGCAGAGACTGACGGCGTCCCTTCCCGCCCACCTGAACCTTCCACGCATCAGCCGCCACGCACGCTCACGCCGACACCCGGCTCTGTTCCTCCTTTTTGGACATTTGCACTTCAGAAATGTTTTTCTTCAATTATTGATTTTTGAAAGTTTCCACTCGAGATACCAAAAGAGCAAAGCGGCTTTTCCGTCACCTGCATGTTTTTTTGTAGTTGTTTCTAATTTGACCCTTTTTTAAAATATGAAGAAACTTCTTTTCCGATGGAGATGTGGCGCTTCTTCCGTTTCCAGCGTGTTCAGTCTTTAATCAATGATTCTCGTGTTGCAGTGGTTGTGAAACATGAAGTCGGTGCGTTTAGTGCTTTTTATTTGGATTGAATTTAATTTCAAAGAAAAGTGAATTTGAAAGTCAAAATCCATCTGGTCCAGAACTCTAACGGACAGGGACATTCCCAAAGCTTTAGCAGCGAGTCGCTGCGCCCCCGGCGGCCTGCTGTCAGGACTTGACCCCCCCAGAACTGCTGGACTAAATGACGGAAAAAGAACTTCAAGCACTGAGCGGATTCCATGTACAGAAATGTTAGTTCATGTTTCTGTTCAAACTCTTTTTACAAAATGTAAATACTTTTTGTGTTTGTGTTAAATTTGCTACAATTTTAACACAAAATATACTTCCAAGAAGTATGTAATTGTCAATATTTTGTCAATAAAGTTTTATCAATATGTTGCGCGCAAAAGTGCAGGCTTTTGGTTACATTTAGAACGATTGGGGGCGGTGGGGGGGTCCAAACCCTAGAACGCGCTGATCAGTTTTTTTCGTTTCCAAACAGACCGCAGCGCGCGGAGCTTTTCCCCGCCACAAAGAGCTCCGCGAGCTTTTGTGAAAGTGCAAATCAGTTTGGGCAATTATCATGCGGGTAATATGGGGGGGGGGGGGGGGGGGGGGCATTGCCCAGTGGTCCACTTTAATCTCTTAATCCGTAGATCCAAAGGGGTTTGGTTGGACATAATTTAGTACAATCTGACTACCCCTCACGAAGCGATAAGAGAAGGTTGCAATGCGCGCGCGCGCGCGCAGAATAGATCTTTGTTTCAAATCGAGTCTGTGGCTGAAATGGACTAAAGCTGCTGAACAAGAACTTCAGCCAGAACCTCTGCGGAATCCAAAGGCAGAAAAAAACTATAAGAGGACGGGTCGAGACTTTCGGAACCAACTGGATTTGTAAAAGAATTTGATGTTGAAAAGTTTAAGAAAGAAGACATAAAGGAAATTCCTAATCGGTCTTTACATTCGAACAGCAATAAAAATCTAAAGAGAAGAATAGCTTGAACTCTGGAAAGAAGCTAAAAGCTTTATTACAAACCCAGCTTTGAAACGGGGGCGGATTAAGGACCGAAAGGGTCCCACAATAGTTAGAAGAAAAGGTTTCATGCTAATGAGGTTAATGCCCTTTGTATCTCCGGACTCCACAACTTCATTACTCCTATCGCGGGCAGCACGGAGCGGCTCAGCGCGCCACAATCCACTCGAGCTTCTCCCCACTCTGCCTGGAAAGAAGGATTTGATAGCAGTCCTGTTCAAACCAGATAATTATATCTTTTCAAGTTGGAATTAAGATAAAGAAAGTGCAGTGGAGGCGCTGAGCCTTGATCCGCCGCAAACAAATTCACCCCCCCCCCCCCCCCCCCCCGCCAGTGTGCGCCTGTTTGGACACAGCCCCCCCACGGCCTGATTTAATTACACACCTTTTGGTTTAACACAACATTCAGATTTTACACCCAAATGTATTTTTATCGTCAAAATCTGTTCATTTAATAACATTCACAACAATAATAATGTTATTACTATTATTATTATCATTAATATTATTATTATTATTATTATTATTATTATTATCATTATTATTATTATCATTATTATCATTATTATTATTATCATTGGACCAAAAATTAACTTTTCATGCTTTTTATTGACCTCAAAGGACAAATATATTTCCAAACTTTCGTTTTCTTTTATTGATTTTTGCTTTTTTTTCAGATGATTTTTTGTCCAAAAACAAAAATATTTTCTTTTCTATAAAATAAAATAAAAACCGCGCCGCTTTTCTGATGCCGGTAAACGTTCCCGCCTGCTCCGTTTCATACCGGAGGCCGCTGAGGACAAACCAATGACAGCCTGTGGCGCGAGCGCGCGTGGACTGAAGCGGCCCCGCAGACCGGACCGCTCTACCTGCTCTACCTGGACTTTAAAGGTCCACCGTTGCGCCCCTGGTGACCCCCCCCCCCCCCCCCCTAAATCGTCTTGGAGGTTTTGGACGCGCGCGCCATTAAACATTTAGCCCCCCTCCGTGAAAAGATGATCCATCCGTGGAAATATGAGTCGGACCTATCAAATGACCCGCTGACCCAAAACCTTTAATCTACAATTAGTAGGATAATTACCGCCGAAACAGGTAACGGGGGGGGGGGGGGGGGGGGTGTCAATAATTGATGGCGCTGAAATCTCTTAAGTTGCGTCTTGAAAAGACGGTTTGTCGGTACGTCGTCCGTGAAGGAACGTTTTTCATAGGCGCACCTGCAGGCCGGATCCGCGTCCAGAACCGGATCCGGTTTCACTAATGAGTCCTGAAATGGATCCGTGTAAGTAGAGATCCGGGCCGCGCGGCGCTGCGGCCTCGACACGAGGCGCGACCAAACCGACTGATCTACCGAGCAATTACCGTCCAACCGGGCTCACGGAGAGATGAGGGGAACCGCCACGGCTCGGGTTCGGTTCGGTTCGGTCTCCATAAGGAAGGAGGGGTCCGCAGGCTCGACGGGATCCCATCTTTGCCGCCGCCGGGTCGGCACCGGGACCACAAGCGCACAACCCACGCATGATTCCTCAGTCCCTTCTGCGCGAGAAGATGCGTGCACGCGCAGAAACACTGCGGCAGCCTGTTGCGTTTTTCACGCAAACAGTCTTTAGTTTGCTCACTACAATTAAGTTTAGAGAAACCTTTTGAAGAAGAAAATGTAACTTTTGTGTCTTCATTTGTAAACTAATTTAAAATATTTTTGAATCTTCAAATCTTTCAGTCTTTTTGTGCGCGCGCGCAGTCAGGAGGTGTTACTATTACAGCAGATGCAGAAGAGAAATAATCATTGGAATTGTCTGTTTGTGGCTCCTGGTTCTGAGGCCTCCAGCAAGAATCTCGGATCTTTTTATTTGCCAGGTTTGCCTCTGTTCTTGTGTCTGCCGGCAGGAGAGCATGCATGTTCCTGAACACATCCATGTTCCTGAACACATGCATGTTCCTGAACACATGCATGTTTCTGAACACATCCATGTTCCTGAACATTCCAGTGCTTCTGCACTCCAATATTCCTGTTTACTTTCTGGTGGATTCGGCCGTTTGGGCTGCAATTTGCTGCACTTTGATTTGCATATAAGTGTTTCCCAAATATCCAGGCCTGGAGAGCTATAGTGGACCCCCTGTCCGGTGAAGACCTCCACACATTTGGAGGCTGCAGCAGCTCTAATGCGGAACACATGGCGGACTGTACACCTGATAAAATACCTCAGGGGCCCCACAGTTTGGAAAATCCTCAATTCAGCCTCTAAATAAAACAAACAAAGGCCTCACTAAATATATCACATGTGCGGCTGAACCGCTCTGCGTCTTTTGACCCCAGAGTCGCCTTTCCCATCATCATCGTCATCATCATCATCATCATCTTCACTGGTCCACTGCTGGACCATGACAGAGAATATGTACAGTCACCCTGTTCTTGCAGCAGAACCACAAACCTTTGTGTGGGGTTCTGACAGATGTTCTGACTGCGGTTCTGACAGTGGTTCTGCTTCCTGGTACCAGCAGAAGGTGCCCTAATCCCCCCTCTACCTTCCTGTTTGTGGGCAGGTGAAGCTGTAGCACCTGTTCTGCTGCCCCACTTTGCCCCGCCTGGGCTGTGTCTCCCCCTCTTGGTTTCCTGAGGGTTAAGGAGGATTCGCCCCCGCCCCCCAGCCCCCACTAGTTTGGAAGTGACGGCAGAGACGTTTAAGAATTTACCGATGAGATTCTGGGGGGTGGGGGTGGGGGGTCAGTCCAAACTCATTCAGAAACGGTTCAGGAGCAAGATCCCTAAAATACTGTTAGGGTTGGTAACCTGAAGGTTCGTCTAAGGTCGATGTTTTCTTCACTGACCGGTAAAGTAGCCATGGCCAATTCATCGGCACCAGGATCGGTATCGACCCGTGTTTGATTACTTTGAGTTTATTGGTATCGGTCCGAAATGAAAAAAAATCACCAATATAGTTCTGAATGTTTTCAGATACATTTTATTTTTGAAATGGATACTTGCTCCTAATAGATCCCGGTAGATCCCTATGGATCCTACCGATCCCTGGCACTGGGACGGTCAGGGCTTGCAGTCATGTCTCACAGTCAGGATGGGTTGTGGTGATCCGTGTTCCTCTGGTCATGGACAGCGGGACGGACGGTAAAACAGACGTTGTTTGTTTCGAACAAAGACAGAAGCTGATCGAAACGTTGGATTATTGTCGACACTTGCAGGAGAAATATCAGAAATCAAAATGGAAAAGGTGACATGGGCCCATCCGTTGGTAGAAGCTAATGTCGTCTGTTTGGGTAAAAGAGTACATTTGTAGAATTTATTCCCCATTTTTACCAACAGTCATGTTTGACGTCATTCTCTGAAGCGACATGTGAGCAGCTGTAATCTGCTGCAGCGTGAACTTTCCTCGTCTCACGCTCCATTGGTGGCGGGGAGGGACGTCTCTGGGTTTCCCGCTAGAAAACCGTCTGTTGGAAGTTCCAAAAAGTCCAACGCCATCGGTTGTGGCCCCGTGTGCGGCGGCAATGCTTAAAGCTGCAGTTTAAGGAGAGATTAAGGACAAGTTTGACATGAGAACCCAGAGAGTCTGAGGTTGGAAAAGTCAGGAGAACGTGTGTTTTCCTCCGGCAGCAGATGTTCTTCTGCCGGGTCTGAAACGTTCTCCAGCGTGATGACAGAACGCAGACAGGAACGTGCGGTTCTCCATGCCGGCTGTGGGAGGGGTTGGAAGCAGTAATTCAGGTTGTGACATCCATTATGGGGAAATGAACAACCTAGCACCTCCACAGAGACACTAACCCCGCCCACTCGCCGATCATTCACTCGCCGTCTTCTTCCCTCACGCTGCACGGCTTAGCTATTGACGGATGCTAACGCCGTCTGCAGCTTCCAGCAGCTTCCTGTAATTATTAGGGAGCAGGGCTTCCTGACAGAGTGGATGTCTGCTGATGCCAGAATAATTACTTCTGCAGAAGCAGCAGTTAGATTCCTCACCTGCTGAGAGACTTTGAAGTCTGTCCAAAGATGGCCGCCGCCTCTCCAGCATCACCGGCTGCGCTCCGTTATGCATTGGTGCTTCACCTGATCCCAACTGGTGCTCCCGCTCTCCAGGTTACCCTATAATTGCATGCAGCGTGAATATGTGCACTTTAAATGCATGTAACCTGCAGAAACGAGTGGCGGCCGGCTTTGAAGCCGTGCCACGTGGCGGCGGCGGCGGCGGGCAGCACCTCTGAGATGAAGGGTTCTGGTCGCTCAGCGTCAGTCTGAACATGCAGGGAGGCGCTGAGAAAACCATATATGACTTAATGCTAATGTTTGTCATTTCAGGGGCAATTACTGCAGGAGCTAAAGACACAGCCCCCCCCCCCCAGCAAGCCTGTTTATAAGTGAGCTATAATGGCCGCGCGGCGCCAAAGTGCCGCCGGTTATTTTGTATTTGGAGGCGTGGACATGGCAAATCAGATCACTTCACACATGAAAGGCAGCAGCAGGTCAATTTAATTCTGGCTGCCGCTCTTAACCTGCATCTCAGTGGCCTTTCTGAGGACTCCAGAGGCTAGTTAAAAGGTGTCTGATTCTCACCAGGAATCTAATTAGATCTTTGACGAAGGTCTTCACGGCTCCTTTGGAAAAGAGAAATGCCCTCGCCTCCACGGCACCGCGGCCTCCGCCGTCCCTCTGCTCCCTGCTTTTCTGGAGAAAAACAAAGTCCTGCAGGCTAATGAAGTTTGTAATTAAGGGGATTCTGTTGGGCTGAATGAGTAATTAGGACGGAGCTTCTCAGGGGTGATAATGATGGTCAGGCTCAGTGGAGCAGCAGCTGATTGGCCAAAGAGAGGCGTCTTTCAGGGCAGGAAATGAAGAAGAAAGAGGAAGGCTGCTTCTGGCCTGAATAGCTGCTGGAATCTGTGGTAGCAAACGTCTTCTCTGCTGTGCTGTCATTAAAGATGAGAAACATGTGAGTGTGAGGAATTATGGGAAAAGCAGCTGTTCCTGCGTGTGGCTTTCAGCTCCTGTTCATCCGTCAGAGTTTTCTGATATGTTGCTAAATCAGATGTAATCGGCTGCGGGACAGGCCGGCGCTCGGCGCCCGGAGCCGACATCTTCATCGGAATGATCACATTTACTTCAGATTGGTCGACTGTGCTGCTGATAAAGAAAGTTCACCTGGCCTCAATTAACTATATTTATCTCTGATTATCCCTCCATGAGATTTCTGCTCCGCCTGAAAGATTAGCATTATTAGGAGTCACTTGCACAGGATGAATACGTTTGCAGACAAAGTGACATCTCCTGAGGAGCAGAAATTAAATCAGTCAAGTGAAAAAAGGCTCTTAAGCCACGCCCACGTTCTGCTGATGTGATGACCCTCGTCACCAAAATGAAAATGACTTGTTTTGGACATTTTGGAGACGCAGAAACCGACTGCAGAAACAAAGTCAGGACTGAACCACGATGAGGGCGTCTCTAAACAGAGCTGATCTCTGCTCTGAAAAGTCATTTCCACAGTTTGGAGCAGCGAGCGGCCGCTGTGAGGCACAACACCTGGGCTTTGAACCCGTGACCTCACATCTGAGTGCTCTTGATGAAGGCCCCTCTGCCTCCCGGTCAACTGGAGGATCAGCCTGGACAGACACAGCCAGAACTCTTCATTTCCTTTTTCGCCTGCAACCAGCCCTTCCACAGGAACAATCATACCTGGTTTCAGGTGACCGCGATTCCCGAGCTGCCATTTCCGTCAGGACGAGTCACCTCTGAACTGTGAGAAGCAGACACAAAGATCCAGATGCTGATGTTGTCCTTCAGCTTGTTTTAATCGAATCTGTCAGGTTCAACCAACTCTTTGGCGGTTTTCTCTGAAGGACCGCCCCCTCTGGCATGAAAGGCTGCAGGCTCGGCTGCAGACTCATTACAGGTTAAGTAGAGCAGGTGTTTGTCAGCTCCAGGCAGACCTACGTGGATGAGGCATTTTTATGTAAGCTATTTCCTCACACATTAGTCTTCTGTGAGTGGAGGCTTCGCCCGGCCCATCCCTCATCGTCCAGCGCGACCTCTCCGCCCTCGGGGCTGCAGGCAGGCCTGAGATAAAAAAGAAAACGCTGAAAAACGGCCGGAGGAATTCTAAATATTAGTGGTTGTAAATCAGCCCCCAGTGGCCTGTGAATAGTAATTATCCTTTTCAATCTTCCACAAAAGATCATTTTGTTGTAAAAACACCTCGCTGTCAGTCTTTCAGTGGAGCTGGAAGCGCGTGATCACAGAATCTCTGGAATTCAGAAGGAGGAAGCTGAGCTCTTATCGGACTCATCAATACCTTCCAAACACGATTCCCTTCGCTGCAGAAGAGCTGGATTTCCTGCAAAGGCCGCTGGAGGAGAGGCCGCCCGCCCGGTTATAGCGATCTGATGGGAACACTGATTTGTACTGATGGCGGTCAGCCCATGTGGCATTTTCTCAGCTGTTTAAACCTTTGAACCATACTACCCTCCCTCCCCCTTTAAGGGCTCTTACCCCCCAGAAGAAGTTCACTGCCCCTCTGAACTCTGCTGGGATTTAACAGACTTAATGGTCACCATCTCTGCAGGAAGAAAAGGCTGCAATCAGCAGCTTTTCTCCTGTGTTTAAGGTGACTGAACTCCAATTCCAAATAAAGACTCGAGTTAACCTCATTAAGCCTGCTCACACACAAGATACATAATTATTCCTGAGAGGATCGGCAGCGCTCACACAAATTAGAAAGATGATTAAGCTGCCATTGCATCTCTCCACTGACCACAGAGCCAATCTGGTGACTTGGAGCCGTTGTTTGCACTCACAACAGGAGCCTTTTAGCTGAGGTCATTTTTGGCAGAAGCTCAGTGGAGCTGCTCCTGAACACGTCTCCTGGAAGCCCGCCTCCTCAGGTGTTTGTGGATCAGACTAACACGAGGGGAGGTATATTCTTTCCAGTGACAGACACTGCAGCTCCAACCTGGAGCCTGTTTGGGAGGAGCAGGCGCTCGTAAAAATTCAATCTGAACGACAACTCACTTCTGAAGTGTGCAATGCATCTGGCCTTGTGTGTGGGGGGGGCTGTTAGTTGCCCCGGAAAGTCGTCCACCTGCATCAAAGACGCCTTAAAAGCTTCCTGAAGCAAGAGGAAGCGTTTCGGTCTTTCTGAGCGCGCTCAGTCACACAGTAACTGTAAATCTGGAGGATTTCTGCATTCCGACCCAGATCCTATGATACCAAAAGTGCAGAATATTGTTTTCCACACGCATGTGCAGCACCAACACACGTGAGCTGCAGTCTCCCTGCAACATTGTGATTAGATCTAGGCCGAACCTTTTCGTAAAAATATGTCCAGAGGAAAGATAAGTGCATGCAGCTGGATGCACTTTGGAGTGTAATTCCCCTTTGTCATTGGAAGTGCTCATGCACAGGTCCCAGCAAAAAGGCTTTTGCATCCCAGCAAACCAATTGTGAGGAAATTGTTGCTCACATTTTTGCCTTAAGATATGCAGAAAAGCAGCTTGTGAGAAGTTGCTGGCCGTGTGCAGGGACAAGTTGTTTTTTTTTCTGGCGAGGGAAGTGTGAAGAAGAGGAGCACGCTGCTGGTGGAGTGCCAGCTCCGCCTCCTGGGGTTTCACGCATAACAACCTTGCATGTGCACAGCTAGTAAAAGTAAAGCATTGATTTAAGAGGGCACTTCTTCTTTCCACAGCTCTGGCAAAACAAGCTCCCATGTTTGGATAGAGGCTGTAAGCAGCTCACTGACCTGCGCTGTGGGTCAGATTAAACCCCCACCTCCACACCTCCCTCCTTTGAACCTTTTTTGGCCCAGCACAGAACATGAGAAAAGGGAAAGTGCGCTTCAGGTCAGGCAGGCCTGCCAGCCGGGTCAAGGGAGTTACTCAGGAAAACAGGAAACTGACAAGAGAGACAAATGATAGGTCTCACCCAAACACGGGCATTTAACCAGTTTGCCAAGACGATGATCATCCATAATTGCTTCAAGGGTAACACTTATAGAGTCTCTGAACGATGCGCGTCCTGGGAGATTTCATTTCAGAAGGAAACCACTTTCCTCCAGCAATTATCACAGCTCTGTCCATCACTGGTGTTAATTCCACTGAGGTGTGGATGCTGGAATGCTGAAAGTATTCCCAAACTGGAGCAATCCCGAGGAATGACCACAAAGGGAGCTCCGAAACTCATAAAAATTAGAGCGTTCAACAGAAAAGCTAGAACGCAAACATTGTGACATGTGACCCCTCTGAGAGACCCTTCAAAATAAAACCCTTCTGCATTTTCTCAGAACAAGCTGGAGGGAGATTGTGTATGTGTGTGATTGTGATTATGTATGTGTGTGATTGTGTGTGCAAATCAGATAAACAGCTGTGGTGGGGGGAGTGGAGTTGGTGGGAGGGGCTTGGTGAGTGGAGCCAATCAGTGATCTTTCTGTGCTTAGTGGTGCTGTAAGATCTGCTAAACTGGCCCTAACCTCCTCGGTTGCAGCAGATGTGGGAGTGGGTGGGGGGCAGGCGGAGGCAAGGGCGTAGGTCTGTCAGCATGGAGTTAATCTGAACCTGGGGCAGCACGTTCACTCCTGATGGAGGCCAGAGATAGGACTCCACCGTGACAGAGGAGGATGAAAGATCACCTCCACCTGCAAGGAGCTGCTGAAAGTGACAGCTCATTCAAAGAGGCCTCTGCTGTCAGCCATGGAGGAAAGCTCTGCTCTCATTGGCTCATCCTTTATGCTACCTTAGGAGCAACTGCTCACAATCCAAACTGCATTCCTCATGAAGACACAAGCCGGCCTTTTCTACAAACTGCAAGACAATAAAAACGTCTTCCCAGCGTCAGCAGAATCCTGTGGGATCTGCCCCCTCCCCCGAGAAGATTCATCTGCATCATGAAGAAATCTGGAGGATTGAAGATCTTTTCTGTCTTAACACCATAAGACTGGAGATCCAGTTGTGATGCGCCTTTAGCTCAAATTGGTGGGAAACATTGTAGCGGTACAAATCTGGTCAATCTTTCTCCAGGCGTTTCCTTTCTCAGCTCCATTCCGATAAATGAAAGACTTGGTGTCATACAATTCCAGCTGGACACACACTGAAATTAATCATTTCTACACGGTTGGAAATGAAATCACTACCAAACCATAGTCCCAGATTGGTCAAAATTAAAAATTTTAAAATGTGCGTAGTGATGCGTGAATACGGGAGTTTTGAAGAAGCACAAAGGCTGAATTACACGCGTTTACATACACCTGTCATGGTAAGAGGCCGGTGTAAACGCACTGTCACAACTCTCAGCGGTAAACATGTCCTCTGCTAACCTGAACAGATAACCTGTGTTGGGAACAGAGGACCCATTTTGGGAAGCGTAGAACCCGTGTTGGGAACATAGAACCCGTGTTAGGAACATAAAACCCGTGTTGGCAACATAGACCCAGTGTTGGGAACATAGAACCTGTGTTGGGAAGCGTAGAACCCATGTTGGGAGCCGTAGAACCTGTGTTGGGAACATAGAACTTGTGTTGGGAAGCGTAGAACCCATGTTGGGAACATAGAACCCATCTTTGGAACATAGAACCCATAGAACCAGTGTTGGAAACATAGGAACAGTGTTGGGAACATATAACCCGTGTTGGGAACAAAGAACCAGTGTTGGGAAGGGTAGAACCTATGTTGGGTCCATAAAACCTGTGTTGGGAACATAGAACCTGTGTTGGGAACATAGAACCCGTCTTTGGAACATAGAACCCGTGTTGGGAAGTGTAGAACCCATGTTGGGAACATAGAACCCGTGTTGAGAACATAGAACCTGCGTTGGGAAGCGTAGAACCCGTGTTGAGAACATAGAACCTGTGTTTGGAAGCGTAAACCTGTGTTGGGAACATAGAACCAGTGTTGGGAACATAGAACCAGTGTTGGGAAGCGTAGAACCTATGTTGGGAACATAGAACCAGTGTTGGGAACATAGAACCTGTGTTGGGAAGCGTAGAACCCGTGTTGGGAACATAGAACCCGTGTTGGGAACATAGAACCCATGTTGGGAACATAGAACCTGTGTTGGGAAGAGTAGAACCCGTGTTCGGAACATAGAAACCCGTGTTGGGAAGCGTAGAACCTGTGTTGGGAAGCGTAGAACCAGTGTTGGGAAGCGTAAAACTTTTGTTGGGAACATAGACCCAGTGTTGGGAGCATAGAACCTGTGTTGGGAAGCGTAGAACCCATGTTGGGAGCCAAAGAACCTGTGTTGGGAACATAGAACTTGTGTTGGGAAGCGTAGAAACCATGTTGGGAACATAGAACCCGTCTTTGGAACATAAAACCCATAGAACCAGTGTTGGAAACATAGGACCAGTGTTAGGAACATATAACCCGTGTTGGGAACATAGAACCAGTGTTGGGAAGCGTAGAACCTATGTTGGGTCCATAAAACCTGTGTTGGGAACATAGAACCTGTGTTGGGAACATAGAACCCGTCTTTGGAACATAGAACTTGTGTTGGGAAGTGTAGAACCCATGTTGGGAACATAGAACCCGTGTTGAGAACATAGAACCTGCGTTGGGAAGCGTAGAACCCGTGTTGAGAACATAGAACCTGTGTTTGGAAGCGTAAACCTGTGTTGGGAACATAGAACCAGTGTTGGGAACATAGAACCAGTGTTGGGAAGCGTAGAACCTATGTTGGGAACATAAAACCAGTGTTGGGAACATAGAACCTGTGTTGGGAAGCGTAGAACCCGTGTTGGGAACATAGAACCCGTGTTGGGAACATAGAACCCATGTTGGGAACATAGAACCTGTGTTGGGAAGCGTATAACCCGTGTTCGGAACATAGAAACCCGTGTTGGGAAGCGTAGAACCTTTGTTGGGAAGCGTAGAACCTTTGTTGGGAAGCGTAGAACCAGTGCTGGGAAGCGTAGAACCCGTGTTCGGAACATAGAAACCCGTGTTGGGAAGCGTAGAACCTGTGTGGGGAACATAGAACCAGTGTTGGGAAGCGTAGAACCAGTGTTGGGAACATACAACCAGTGTTGGGAACATAGAACCTGTGTTGGGAAGCGTAGAACCGTTTTGGGAAGCGTAGAACCCATGTTCGGAACATAGAAACCTGTGTTGGGAAGCGTAGAACCTGTGTTGGGAACATAGAAACCCATGTTGGGAAGCGTAGAACCTGTGTTGGGAACATAGAACCCGTGTTGGGAACATAGAACCAGTGTTGGGAAGCGTAGAACCAGTGTTGGGAACATAGACCCAGTGTTGGGAACATAGAACCTGTGTTGGGAAGCGTAGAACCCGTGTTGGGAACATACAAAATCCGTGTTGGGAAGCGTAGAAACCTCTGTTGGGAACACAGAACTTGTGTTGGGAAGCGTAGAACCCGTGTTGAGAACATAGAACCAGTGTTGGGAACATAGAACTTGTGTTGGGAACTGTAGAACCCGTGTTGGGAACATAGAACCCGTGTTGGGAACATAGACCCAGTGTTGGGAAGCGTAGAACCCGTGTTGGGAACATAGAACCCATTTTGGGATCATAGAACCCGTGTTGGGAAGCGTAGAACCTGTGTTGGGAACATAGAACCTGTGTTGGGAACATAGAACCCGTGTCGGGAACATAGAACCAGTGTTGGGAAGCGTAGAACCAGTGTTGGGAACATAGAACCTGTGTTGGGAAGCGTAGAACCCGTGTTTGGAACATAGAAACCCGTGTTGGTAACATAGAACCCGTGTTGGGAAGCGTAGAACCCGTGTTTGGAACATAGAAACCCGTGTTGGGAAGCGTAGAACCCGTGTTGGGAACATAGAACCCGTGTTGGTAACATAGAACCCGTGTTTGGAACATAGAACCCGTGTTGGGAAGCGTAGAACCCGTGTTGGGAACATAGAACCCGTGTTGGTAACATAGAACCCGTGTTGGGAAGCGTAGAACCCGTGTTTGGAACATAGAAACCCGTGTTGGGAAGCGTAGAACCCGTGTTGGGAACATAGAACCCGTGTTGGTAACATAGAACCCGTGTTGGGAACACAGACCCAGTGTTAGGAAGCCTACAACCCGTGTCGGGAACATACAAAACCCGTGTTGGGAAGCGTAGAAACCTCTGTTGGAAACACAGAACTTGTGTTGGGAAGCGTAGAACCCGTGTTGAGAACATAGAACCCGTGTTGGTAACATAGAACCCGTGTTGGGAACACAGAACCAGTGTTGGGAACATAGACCCAGTGTTGGGAACATAGAACCTGTGTTGGGAAGCATATAACCCGTGTTGGGAAGCGTATAACCCGTGTTGGTAACATAGAACCCGTGTTGGGAACACAGAACTTGTGTTGGGAACATAGAACCCTTGTTGGGAAGCGTAGAACCCGTGTTGGGAAAAGCAAGGCAAGGCAAGTTTATTTGTATAGCACAATTCGTACACAAAGTAATTCAAGGTGCTTCACAAAACAGAAAAATGCATTAAAATCACAATACATCATAGAAATAATCAACGTAAAATTTACTTTAAAAGAAAAGAAAATTTTGAAAATTGATTTAAAAATAAAGGAAGGAAAGAAAAGTGCAGATAGGACCTTTCAGTCATATACACGGCTAAACAGAAATGTTTTAAGTCTAGATTTGAACATGAACACAGAAGACGCCTGTCTTACGCCTTCAGGGAGGCTGTTCCAGATTTTAGCTGCAGAATATTGAAACGCTGATTCCCTTTGTTTAGTTCTGACTCTGGGAATCAACAGGAGGCCGGCCCCTGAGGTCCTCAGAGTACGAGATGGTTCATATGGCACTAACATGTCAGAGATGTACTTTGGTGCTCGGCCATGGAGAGACTTGTACACAAGCAGAGCTGCTTTGAAGTCTATTCTTTGAGGTACAGGGAGCCAGTGCAGAGACCTGAGCACAGGACTAATGTGATCATACTTCCTGGTTCTGGTCAGGACTCCAGCAGCAGCATTCTGGATGTACTGAAGCTGTTTTACAGCTCGTTTGGAGAGGCCGGTGAGCAGGCCGTTACAGTAGTCTAACCTACTGGAGACAAATGCATGAATAAGTATCTCCAGGTCTGGCTTTGACACTATGTTTTTGATTTTGGCAATGTTTTTCAGATGGTAAATTGCCGCTGATGTTACTGACTTGATATGGCTGTTAAAGTTCAGGTCAGAGTCCATGATTACCCCTAGATTTCTGACTTGATTTGAGGGTTTAAGAGACAGAGAATGAAGGTAGCTGCTGACACTTTCTCTTTGTTTCTGTGGGCCAAAAATAATAACTTTGGTCTTGTTTGAGTTTAGCTGGAGAAAGTTGTTCTGCATCCACACACTGATCTGTTGGAGGCAGTGGTTGAGTGAATCCACCGGCCCATATTCACCTGTTGTCAGTGACACATAGATCTGAGTATCATCTGCATAGTTGTGATAAGATATGTTATTACTGCGTATTAAATGCCCTAGTGGCAGCATGTAGAGGTTGAACAGAAGGGGTCCCAGGATCGATCCCTGGGGCACACCACAAGTCAAGGCCATGTAGTCTGAGACACAACTCCCAATTTCAACAAAGTATTTCCTGTCTTTTAGATAAGACTTGAGCCAACTTAGGGCAGATCCAGAGATGCCAACCCAGTCTTGGAGTCTGTGCTAAAGGATCCCATGATCAACAGTATCAAAGGCAGCGCTCAGGTCTAGCAGGATTAAGACAGAGACTTTGCCATCATCAGTGTTCAGGGGGATGTCGTTGGTTACCTTGATAAGAAGGAACATAGAACCCGTGTTGGGAAGCGTAGAACCTGTCTCGCCTCTCCAACGACTGCAGCAGGTCTGTGAGTCCGCCAGGCCGGTTTCGGTGACAGAAACGTGGCACTGAATTGGTGGAAAAGCCAAAAGGTCAGTGTCTGTCATCACGGTGTTGTGAAAAGCAAATGAAGCAGCAATTCAAAGATGGCGTTTCACAGCCTGGACCAATTAGGACTGCTTTAAATAAGGCGAGAAGCTGACAGTTCCTTATTCGTCATCCTGACACCACGACCTGCTCTGCACTTTAGCAGCATGTGGCCGACAGCAGTGGTGCAGGCAGAAATAATGGGCCGTCCTCACACCTTCCCAGCCTTTACACCTGCAAACAATGTCTGGTGTTAGCGAGAAACCAGCAGCTTCCAGACCAAATCACCTGCCGGAGCGGCTCATCCTTTCTGCTGTCAACCTTTGGAAAACGCCGCCATTTCTTTGTGAGCGGCTAACTGGTGGCGCCGGGTGTGAGAACGTGTTGCTGGGAGATTTCACCACCAATTGTGTGTACAGCAGCATCTCTGCAGGGATTAGTGCTGCCATTAAGTGGCGATGAGTTGCAGTGGGGGGGCTGCAGGCCCTACTCTCTCATTAAATCGCCAGCAGCTGCCCTTTCTCTCAGCCGCCATGCTGTACCACCAGCACCCCCCAGCACGCCGTGGACCCTTGGCCTTCACAGAATCTCTTTAGGGAGCTTTAAGGAAGTTTAATTATGGGCTGCAGCAGGAACCACACTTTGACATGAAGACCATTATTTCTGTTTTTGTTGAGTGTTTAGAGTCACAGAGTTACAGTAAACCTAAAACGTCTCTAACGGTGTTTGTGCTGCTCGTTATTTCTCTGCTTCTGTTCTCCATGTTCTGTACAGCCATTGTTCTCTGCTGGGAATGAGGGAAACATCCACTGCTGTCATGGTAGATTCCCAAAGCCTTCAGCAAGCAGAGAGGAGCTCGTGTGCTCATGGGCCGAGTCAGAGGCTCAGTCTCTGCACAGGTGAGCTGCTGTCAGGAAATGCAAAATGAGGCAAAGATGACGTCAAACAGTGGATCGTCTGCTTTAGCCACAGAAAGACTGATATGAACTCAATTTATGAAGCGTTCCATGTCATTAGATCTCAAATGTTTGCTCAAACAATGATGACTATATTCCAACTGTTGTTGACTGTGTTAACCAAGGATCTGACCAGCTGACACCGAAATGACGGCTCAAAGAGACTTTTAGGATCCTGAAGGTGTGAAAGAAGACCCGGGATGATCTGAAGGGGTCCAGGGCTTCCCTCAGGATATGGACCGGACCGGGCCGTTCCAGAAAAGCTGTGAGGGAAGTTCTGCCCAACAACGCCTCACAGCCACTGCGCTTAACCTGACATGAATGTGACTTTACTGCTGCAGACTCAAGAATGTCCCCATCGTGGGATAAAAAAGCCTTTTCTCAACGTTCCCTCCAGTCATTCAGTCAGAATTCAGAGAATGGCCAATAATTCACTTTCTAATGACAGATCAGGAAGTTCCTGCTGCAGTGTCTGAGTTCAGTGCAGGAGCCAGCATTCCCATTATGTCAATAACAAAACGACAATGTTCCTGATGAATAAACGACTTTCAAAACTTTGTGATGTAGAAGCAGCTGAAACCAGAAGCGGGAGTTCCAGAACATGTAAAGCTCTAGAGGTTCTGCTTCAGTTTAGGGCAGAGAACATGTGGAAAAGATCTCATTTTGTAAATATCAGAAGCTAATGAGCAGTTTTTTCCTCCTTTATGTCTTGTTCCTGATATATATTCTAATATTTCCAAATCCTTCTGGGATTTTAGTCATTTCAATGAGCAGCCTTCTTGTTTTTCATTTCACACTTTTCACTGTGATTCTGGAAATGAGTCAGAGAACAAGTCCAGGACAGTTCACTGGATTCAGCCCCCCCACCAGGCATCAGAGTTGAGCTCTGAGACGTTCAACACATCCACATGGATGCGAGGAAACTTCCCTTTAAAAGAAATGTCAGTATTTCAGGGTGAAGCGTCATGAATGTCAGAGCTCAGGAAGGGCCGAGCAGCAAACTGAGGAATCAGGAGGGAAAGGTCATTGAACATCATCCTTCCAGGTGCTGTTTGGTTGGAATTATAGGACAAATCCTAAACAATAAAACTAACTACACGTGATAATCATCGACAGCACTGCTGAACAAATAAGCAACAATCTGCGTCCAACAGTAGAGAATAGGAGCCTCATTTCAAGGTCATTACTAGGATCTCTTTGCTGTTGACGGTTTCAATTTACCGGCCCGCTGTCGTAACGTCTTTCCATAAGTCACCTCTGGAGACGCTGAAATCTGATTTCACTCCTTCAAAAGCCTCAAACACAGACTTGATTGCAGCTCCGCCTCCTTTCGGGTCCGACTTTCGTTGCGCTTTCTGTCCTCATTTGTCGAAGACGACTCAAAACAAGGGAAGAGCGTCATCACTGCAGAAGGAGGCCTCCTCTGCTGCTGATGGCGCTCAGGCCACCAGTTTACCTTTGAGTGCTTTCCCATTACCTGGAGAGCCGTCGCGGCTAAACCAGGATAACAGCCGTAATGAAGATCTCTATCCAAGGCAGCATATCTGATGGACAGGCTTCAGAGATCAAACAGCCAAGCAAACATTTGGCATTCCTCACACACCGCTTTTGATGGTCGGAGAGCCTTTCTTCAAAGGTGTTGCATTCATGCCAGCATGGAAATGGAAACATTTTGACTGTTAATCCATTTGGTTGTTTTCTGTTTGCTTTGAGGGCAGAACCAGAACCATCTGATCTAGAAAAACATCAAGAAAAGGCTCGGATCACTGATCATTTGTAGAATTGTTTTCATTCTCAACACCAAGAAAATGTGAAGGGGGGGAGGGGGGTATCTGACATGTCAAACTTAAAGAGGAAATGCAAAGATGACTTCTGACCAGTGATCTGATGTTTCAGAGTTAAATCTAAACTGAGCTTCAGGGATTTGAAGGAACCAGGTTTAGGTTGAAAACCTTTTTTCTGATCCGTTTCTCTCCAAATTCATCAACCAAAAACAAACTATTGGATGTAAATCTGTCGGCCTCTCTCACAAGATACAAAGTCAAACAGAGCTGAAACTCTGGCTCCAGTTCAATGATTACTGAGGAGCTGTAAGGGCAGAGAAGCCCATGAACGATTTGGACTGTGGGAGGAGCCTGCACCCGGAGAAAACCCACGCATGCACGGGGAGAAGGTGCACACAGAAAGGTCCTAACCAGGATTTGAGCCGGCACCCTTCCTTCCTGCCAGGCTAGAGTGGTTACCAATGCACCACCGTGCAGCTTGCTTTTCATCTGAAAGGGTCAGTCACATGGTCAGGTGTGGCAAAGGCGGAGTCATGGTGAGGACTGACATCACACCTTCACTGAATCCGAATCCGTTCAGAGAAGAAGCTGCAATGACCACGGAAAAAGGAGGCGGAGCCAGCTGGAAGACGGAGATCAAAGATTCATGTCTAAAACAGCTGTTCTGAAACAAAACGGTGTCATTTGCTCCTGACTTTCAGCTCGGTGACGCTCCTGCAGCAAACGAGGTTTGGAACGCAGAGAATGTTAATGATGAGTGGAAAGATTGGCCAATCACAGCCCAGCAAAATCATAGAGGATTATTTCTGAAATGCGGTCATTAAATCAACAGTAATCAGTTTACCGTCTGGCTCTTTCAGGGTCTGAAGACTTTTCATTTGCACCAACGCTCCGATAGTTTCAAGCAGCATTTCAAAGAATCCCCCTTAAAGTTTCCTGCAGAACCAAGGACCACCTTGAAAAACATGGCCTGCATCAGCACGCAGACCAACGCATGTCCACGTGCACACACACTTACACTGAGCTCCTTCACAGCTCAAAATGACCATAAACTTTCCTCATTGGCTCCTAATTTGGTCACGTGAGATAATGCCAACATCTGACAGCATCCCTGAAAGGAGCCGGCACCTCTGCACCTCCTCAGCTCCAATAATTATTTCCAATCCGGGGCTAGCCCTCAATGTGGGCATGAATCCAGCCCCCTCCCTGCTGGGAGATGCATTCGGCTCCATTAATTTTTTAAACAGGCGGCGCTCCCTTCAGCTGGGAGCACTGCGGACGCCGGCCACAGAAAGCCATTAGAAGTTAACACCTTTGATCGAC
This sequence comes from Oryzias latipes, assembly GCF_053564925.1. Lineage (NCBI taxonomy): Eukaryota > Metazoa > Chordata > Actinopteri > Beloniformes > Adrianichthyidae > Oryzias > Oryzias latipes. Next base: position 32,452,126 of record NC_136251.1, on the reverse strand, counting down.
CGGCAGGGACTCTCTCCACTTCCACTCTAATGCCAAGCAGACCAATGGGGGCAGTCGGCTGATGTTGGTTCCGCCCACTTTCACCAAGAACTAAAGCAGAAAAACAGGGTCTGTGGCGCCATCAGCATCCTCTGCAGCACCTGGAGAACCTGCAGGATTTGAGGCGAGTCTCATGTCGTTTGTCGTTGATCTGACTCAGACTCTCAGCCTTTGGAACCCACCAGCCTCCTCCAATTCAAAGCGTCCTCCTGCTCCGCAGCTTTGTGATGCCCCCCCCCCATGAGGACTGGTTACAAGAAGTCTCAATGAGGGAGCCCCCTCCCCCCTTTGCCTTCAACCAGCTTTTCTGGGTAGGTGAATGGTGGAAATTAGGATTCCTGGGGAGACTTGGGATGGGGAGAATAGAAACAAAGCCTTCCCCATGTCGGGAACCGATGTCTCTTTTTCCACTGTGTTTCCTTTCATCCCAAGGGCTCCTGTCAGACAGAAGGAAGGAGAAGGAGAGCACATATAATACCTTTTAAGAGGCTGCCAGTTCGCTCCCATGCCATAAGCTCTGCTCCAATCACAATGGAGAAGCTGCAGTCAGTCGGTCCAGTGCAGGCCAGTGCAGGCCAGTGCAGGCCGCTGCAGCTGCACACGTTCCATGGATCATGAACCACAGCTCCTGCGCTTTGAAGCACCTTTAAGGCTGTTTATGCTAGTAAACAATGAGGGTTTGCAGCGTCTGCACGACGCAGAAAGCAATTCTGAGAAAGACCGGAACTATCAGCATTCGCTTCACAATCCCCACAGAAAAGTTTCCAGAAATCTGTGTCAACGGCGTCAGAAACGCGGCGCTTCTGAATGTTAATGGGATGAGTGTGTTAGGATGTCAGAAATCTGCCCAACAATGATAACTCCACAACTCCTGTTTACACTGAGCACGCTCAGCTCATTTACGTGCTAATGTGGGGATGCAGATAAAGGACGCAGGAGCCACGGCGCCCTGTCAGAGTCACCCTTTGAACCGTCCCTCATCCGGGCGAGGAGCGGGAAAATCAAGGCGCCTCGGCAGGTTTTCCGTCGCTCAAACTGAACTCGCCTCTCCTGTTTTTGATGGGGGGTGGGGGGTGGGGTGGTAACCACGCAGAATCAGAAAAACCCACAGTTCAGGGTTTCTGTTCTCTGTCAGCTAAACCCACATGACGGGTAAGTTCTAGTAGAATTACATCTAGATGATGTAACAAACAGGGGAAACATTTGATAAAAAACTTTAATGAACGTTTTTTCTGGTGACTTTGCTCACTGACTGCGTGACGAAACCAAGAAAACTTCTATAACCAAGAAAAAGATGAAATACTTAAGAAATGTTCAGCATTTTCTCAAAATGTCACTGTAAGAGTAATCTATTACTTAATCTGATCTACTCCATGAAGAAATGACTTTTCCTCCGTTCTTCCAAACCTTTTAGCTTTTAATGAGCATCAACAGGAAACATGAAGATTTTACAGAACAAAGATTTTAAATAAAAGCCGTCAGAGTTGATGATTTTGGAGAAAAGACAGAAAACCACTGCTAAGGATAAAACTGCAATCATTATTTTATTATTTATTTAGAACAGATTTACAAAGGTCAGAGGGTGTGTCATCACACACGGCAAACAGGTGAGCTCAGGTACAAACTGTGTTTTTTAGTCACATGGATCCAATCAGATAGAATAAAGAAAACTTTTTTATACTTTGATTATTCAATTCCAGAGACAATAAAAAAATAGAAAGGAATAAGAAGACAAACAGTTAACCAAAAGTGATTCTTTTGAAAATAAGTTTAGAAAAAAAGCAGCTTCTATTTATTTGACATGTTTGTGGAATGTCAAATCAATAAAAGTTCCAGCAGAACTTCAACCCAAAACATGAAACAGAGAAGGAGATTTTTCCTAAATGAGAATCAAAGGTGAAATTAAAGATTGACGGCAGCTGTCATGACGCCGTTCTATTCTGGGGTTGCTGTTTCACTCCGGGCGCTTTTCAGGTCAGGTGGATGAAACATTAACTCCTCCCCTCTGCTGTTCAATGGCGCTCAGAACAAATTAACTTTATTAAAACCGCGGTGTGCCTGTTAGCTTGGTCTGTTGGGATCTGAAGAGGAGCCATGCAGAACCCCGTGATCCGGCTGCAACGCGGTGGGCGGAGCAGCTCCCTGGAACATCAGGTCGCCGCCGGTTTCTTCATCAGAACTGCAGCCATCCTGACTCTGCAAACGAGAGCGAGGAAGCCGCATTACAGACTGTTCCCACATGTTCTAAACATTTACAGGAACCACCTGAAACTTCCTCCTCCGTCTTCATGTTTGATGCTCTGATGGAAGTTGGTCTGAAATGTTTTCCGTCACGCCTGTGTGTCACAGCCGTCTGCGTCTGTCTGCTGCTCCCAAAGTTCCTGTAGACCTCTACGCAGTCTTCCTCATAGAGTTCTTTACAGAGGTTCTGGATCTTTTTCCTCAGATTTTCGTCTTTACATCATTTTCATCCCATTTGGTGTTGAAGGATTTGTGGCCTCAGCTCTTTCTCACGCCTCCAGGGATAGGAAGCGTAAGATGTTGGTCCATTCCTGGGAAATGATGGGCTCCTGAGAGACGAAAGTTAAATGAAATGTAATTGTTGGGGGAATGTGGACCATTTACCTGTGTGCGATGCAGACAGTCAACAAGAAAAAAACAAACTGCTTTTGTGCAAAAAGAGCAAAGCAAACGTCTGAGAAAAGAATCCAGAATCCAGACCAAAGCGGACCGGTTCCCAGACCTTTCCTGAACCTCTGGGAGCTGCCTGGTTCTTCTGAGTAAAGTTGTCCTGCAGCAAAGGGTGAAGTGGACGCTCACCATGCAGAAAGCAGCAACCACAGAGTGACAGATGATGAAGGTGCAGAGGCATCGCTGATGAAGGTGCTTCCTAACATAGAAAGCAGGAGGAAAGACAAAGAGCCCCCAACGGCTGCAGTTCAGGCAGAGGTCAGGTCAGACTGCAGAAGAATGACTTGGAGGGGTGAAACGGCATTGCAGGAATTTTTTAATTTCCTGTTACTCAGTAATTCTTCACTAGTTAGGTCCTTGAACAACATCCTGCACAGAACCTCGTCTGATCAGCTCGTTCTGTGGGACAGATGCAGGGAAACCTCCTCTGATCCTTGCTGTTGCTGCTCGCTGGCCTCCTGGGGGGGAGGAAGGTGTGGGGTCAGGCCTATGCGCCACACCTGGGACGCTCCCCAGCAGTCCTCTGGGGGGGTCGCAGCTCGTCAAGACAAATGCTTCTACTCATTTTTAGTGGGGGAATAAAGAAACTGTCAGATGAGAAGCAAAACAGGGGAGTGCTTCAAAGTGGGGGCCTCCTCTTTCAGCCCCCTCCTGCTCGTTGAGGTGATCATGGCCAAATAAATCACCTGCCGTTGCAGGTGCTGACCCGCTGTTTATTAGGAAATGTCTTAAGGACAAGCTTAGAGAAGGGGGAGGAGCTGGAGAGGCCGTCAAAGGGTTAAATGCTCTGGTCTTCAGGTTGATTTAGCAGCCCCCCCCAGGGAGACTGCTGTCCTACCCTGCAGAAATGAATGCCAATAAAGCCTGCAGAGACCGGTGCTTGACAGCATCGACATTGTTCCCTGCATCAGCGTGAAGGAGCAAGATGCTCCTCCGAGGAGGAACGACGTCCCGAAAACAACAAAAACAGTCCCATGAAGAAAAAAGCAAGAGATTCCAGCTGTTTAGACACATGTTCTAGATCTGAAACCTGAAAATCAGGAATTGGAAGATGATAGAACTTTGTTTTGATTGACGGCTGCATGGTGGGATCTTTCCCCGCCTTATTATTGCATCATTGTCTTCTCAGAACCTCCTCTATGTTTACTGTAGAGCCGGCTGAGCACAGGACACCTTACCATGACACTCACACCACCAGCCTGCAAAGACAACCTCTGCGTTCTGAAAGTAATGAGTGGCCCAACGTTTCCAGTCCTGATTGTGTCCACATTTGAGTGAACCGCAGAGGGCCATAAGGCAGCTAAAACAACATCTGGGGCCAAACATCAGTATCACATGACGTCATCTGCCCCTGGAGGGCAAAGCTGAGATTGACCTCGATCAATTAGGAGCTGCAGCGGGGCAGAAAATACTTTGTGACAGAGCTGAGGTAAAAGAATATACAGAGAAAAAGACTCCTGAACTTCCCTGTGTGCACTCCTCCATTACATCCCATAATACCTCTGCACACTCGGTGTCAGTGACAACCCTACAACACTGACCGGTGGATGTTCTACCTAGATTTTGACCTTTTTCATTCCGTTTCTTAAACTTTCATTTGTTTTGTTTTTTCACTTATTACATTTATTACATTTGTTTTTGTGTATTTGTTTACAAACATCAAAGGAATAATGCACTGAGAACAATAAACACTTTGATCTTCAGAAAGTTCCAAGGCTCTTCTTTGTCTTTTATGTACCAGAAGACTCCATGGAGGAGAATTACGGGGGGTGGACATGTTCGGGGGGGTGGACATGTTTGGGGGGTGGACATGTTCAGGGGGGTGGACATGTTTGGGGGGGGGACCTGTTTGGGGGGGGGGCCTGTTCGGGGGGGTTGACATGTTCGGGGGGATGGACATGTTCAGGGGGGTGGACATGTTCGGGGGGTGGACATGTTCGGGGGGTGGACATGTTTGGGGGGGGACCTGTTTGGGGGGGGGCCTGTTCGGGGGGGTGGACATGTTCAGGGGGGTGGACATGTTCAGGGGGTGGACATGTTCGGGGGGTGGACATGTTTGGGGGGGGACCTGTTTGGGGGGGGGGGCTGTTCGGGGGGGTGGACATGTTCGGGGGGGTGGACATGTTTGGGGGGGGTGGACATGTCCGGGGGGGTGGACATGTTCGGGGGGGTGGACATGTTTGGGGGGGGACCTGTTTGGGGGGGGGGGCTGTTCGGGGGGGTGGACATGTTCGGGGGGGTGGACATGTTTGGGGGGGGTGGACATGTCCGGGGGGGTGGACATGTCCGGGGGGGTGGACATGTTCGGGGGGGTGGACATGTTCGGGGGGTGGACATGTTTGGGGGGGGACCTGTTTGGGGGGGGGCCTGTTCGGGGGGGTGGACATGTTCAGGGGGGTGGACATGTTCGGGGGGTGGACATGTTCGGGGGGTGGACATGTTTGGGGGGGGACCTGTTTGGGGGGGGGGCCTGTTCGGGGGGGTGGACATGTTTGGGGGGGGTGGACATGTCCGGGGGGGTGGACATGTTCGGGGGGGTGGACATGTTCGGGGGGGGGACCTGTTTGGGGGGGGGGCTGTTCGGGGGGGTTGACCTGTGCTGGGTTTTTGGGTCTTCCGGGTTCTTGGAGGGTCATAGAGAGGAGCGGCTGCATCCCCAGGGGAGGGCAGGAGGGTCTTTCAGTTCCCTTAAGGCTGAGGTGACGTCATGATAATGGACGTGCATGTAGGACGCATGTGGGATGTCCACACAAACTGCACTCTGATTGGCTAATTTTCTCATTTCTAACAGTCAGGCTGCAGCGAGGAGGGAACACGTCTCATGTGAACAGCACTAACGGGCTGCTTGTTCAGTCTGCAGGGTTTGAGGGGGTAGAAAAAAGGAAAGAATCTAGACGACACGCCTGCGTCTCACCTGCTTCCCCCTTAAGTGTTGTCTCAGTGTTTGCATCCAATCACATGAATAAGAACAATAGAACATTTTCTCTCTGCGGGGTCTATGACCTTTATCATTTGTGAAGGTCACCTGTGTGCCCTGTATAGGTCTGACCATCAAAAGGTTCAGAGCTCTGTCTAGTGGGTCTAGATGACCCCACTCCCAATGCTAAAGTGCCTAGGATAGAACAAGGGATAAAGGCTGAAACAAATGCTCAAAGTTTCTTGAAACTTTTCTGAAAATCAGCTGAAACAAAACGTTGTGGAAGTTAACTAATAGGAAAACTGGATGTTGGACAGTTGAAACTCCAAAACAACAAAAGTTACTAAAAATGTTCCAGAATGGTTGGAAAAAACGACAAAAAGACAGGATTTTCAAAAGATGAGTAACCCTTGTTCTATCCTAGGCACTTTAACATTGGGAGTTGGGTCATCTAGACCCACTAGACAGTGCTCTGAACCTTTTTTCTTCAATGATTTGTGATCTTCACTGGTGTCCATGGATTACATGAAATCTTTCCACCTTTATCCACCTTTGTCATGGCAGGGAGAACACGTCAATGTAAGGGGGGGGGGTCGTCTAAGATAGCACAAGGGTTAAAAAATTGACATGTTGCACAAATTACATAAATATGGGGTTAAAATGTAAAAGAGAAAAATGATTCTAAAGAGAATCCCATCTGAGTAATCTGAATGATGTAACTAAAGCTGGGAGGAGTCCAAACCTCTCAAGGAGTTCTGACATTTTTCTTCTAAAATCTCTGAAGTAAAACGGAACAGTCTCACATTTAAAAAGCAAACCCAAAAGAACAAGACTCCAGAAGAAGCAGCAGACAACAGAGCAGCTGCTCAGTAACATGAAATTATGATATAGTTTAGGGCAGATCTGTTCTGTATCTCATAGATCTTTCACTCAGCCGCAGCCGAAAAGACACAATAGAATAGAATAGAAAGTCTTTGTTTCATCATACACACTACAACCAAATGACATGTAAAAACTGTTCATTTAAAAGTGGACATGTGACATAAACAAACAGCATCAGAAAAAAATGAGTTCAATAAACCTTCAAGCAGGACCCTAAAACCTTCAGTCTGTGCATTTTACCTTTCAATGTTCTACATTTTGTGTTCCAAACAAAAAGAAATGTTTCCATTGGATAAAGCCCAAAAATCTGTGAGGCTTCTTGCTGTGGATTTAGTTTCTCAGAAGTGCTCTTGTGGTCTTTGGCGCCTGTGACCCACCTTTCCTCTGAAGCAGTCAGAAGGACTCGGCGGCTGCTCGGCCCGCCTTATCTTCTCCATCTCCTTTCAGAAGAACTGTCGTTTACAGACAGCTTCCTGCTGCCCTGTGCATCAGGTCCTTCCAGGCCAACCACGTCTGCTTTTTGGAGACAGGCTGAGAACTGCGGCTTGACTGGCAGGTGTAATAAACCTAGCAGGTGAGGTGTCGCCCTTGGGTGCAGGACTACACAGCAAGGTTGCAGAATTCCTGAGCTATAATGTAACGCTTTGTTCCAGTCGTGCAGCAGAAATGGGAAATATGTTCATGCTTGATGCGTTGGTGTAATAACCCGGTAATGAGTGTCAAAACGCAGCGGCCGTTCCAGGATCGCTCTTGGCGCCATGCGTCACTTTCTTTAAAAGTCAGAGCCGCCAGGATGAAGCTGCTCCTCTGCAGCTTTTCTGTCAGATGAGACAGGAAATGAACCCAACTGATCACACGGAGGCTTTTCTCACACAGACTTATTCACATCCAAGTGTCCTGCGTCTCTGTTTAGTGATGAATGAACTCTAATGAATCATAAACATGTCTAGGGGTATTTTTCTGATTAGCATTAGAACAAAAGGCTCATATTTCAATCTATTTAAGGGGGCGGGGTACGCACCACAATGCTAAATGCTGTTAATCCTGGCTCCAGGCCTCACACAGCACAAATACACGTTTGCAGCTGTCTTCATCACCAGATTTCCAAAACAAACATTAAATCTGACTAGATTGTGGTGGAAAATAACCAACCTCTGTGGTTAGAATCCAGATTCCAGCGTGTTCTGAACAAACCCATGGAGGGACGTCGTGTGACAGAGTGTCGACCTTCCAAATGTGAAGTCTTTCCAGAGTTTTTGGAGAAGTGGCCGGGGCAGCGTGGTGGTCATTTCTGAGTTGATTGAGAGATACATGTGAGCCGCTGAACAAGGTGTGTCTGTTTCACACACCAGCAATCCCCCCCGCAGCACAAAGCCCCACTCTGTTCTGTCCCGACCACCCCAGCCCAGCTTTGGGGGTTTTGATTAGATTTTATGAGCCCTAATTGTGAGTGACCCGGCCCGCCGTGGCTTCATTTCATCGGAGGAAGCGCGGCCCCTCCCTCTCCGCCGAGCACGGCCGTCTGCTGACCTCCACCTCTGCAGGACGGTGAGGGACACGTCTCAAGTTCATCCTCCACTCTCAGCTTACCTCCACCTGTCCGCTGGGGCCGGCATCCCCCTCTTACCCTCCAGACCGCTCAGCAGGCCGGCCTGAGCTCCTTTCACAGCACCTTTGTGTCCAACCGAGCCTCTGGTCCTCACATGAAGCGCCTAAACATTCGGCGGGGGCTTCACTTCACCCTCAACCCAAACATCAGGCCGACTCTGAGTGCTGTTTTCACCCTGAGGTCCAGGAGCTGCTGCTTTCTTTGGGTAGTAACATAAGAATGTGAGTCTAACCCTTTATTAAACTGCAGATTCCTCCCTGTTTGCATAACCCCAGCGTGACTCCACAGTCACATTTGTTCTCTAAGCCTCGGTACAGCAGAAAATGGCCGCTGCATGACCAGATTGGCTTTGATGCAATGATGAAAACAAATGAGTGTAACACGATAATATATGGGGGAGTTTCAAAGCTGACGTTGGGGGGAATTGAAGTGCAACCAGGGAAACACTAAGCTATGTTTGTCATCACCTGGACGTTGTCTCTCCTACAAATTATTCCTTCCAGTTCACTTTAGAATATCCGTCTTCTTTGGGGCTCGATTCATCAAAGGAAGCCCGGTTCCATATGGCTCTTCGGGGTGACTGACCCCGGCGTCACGGCGGACCCCCGCACATACGTCACTGTCCTGCTTTAGTTTTTTTCCCGCTTTACAATTTATTGTTGGTGCTTTCAGGAAGAACACCACAGAAAACTGCAAATCACGCAAAGAAAAAACATTCAAGAGAACTAAATATGTTATTCTAACTTGACCTGCTTTAGCTTCAGGAACATGGAGTTTTCTTTAAATCCCTACAAAAAGTCATGTTTCAGTGTTTCTGCTTCAGCCGCTTTCCACTGACTGGTTGAATGCCCCCCCCCCCCTGCAGAATAATAACATCTCTCCCAGACAGTAACAGCTTCAGTCACTCTTATCACTTTTGGATGTCTGGTTTCCTGTCAAGCCGAGGCCCAAGAGGTGAAATGAGTTAGGCAACCCCAAGCCCAACCCCGAGAGGAGAGTCCACATCATGGTGCAGTTAGAGCCAAAAGGAGGAAAATTGGCTGCATGAGCAGGACAGATGGGGTTTCATCGTCATCCCTGTAAAACGGCTCTTTGGCAGATTTCAAACACTTCAGCACCGATCGTTTCCAATGAGCCCCAGAGGAGCATTTCAGTGCTGCACCAACCGTCTTTGTGCTTCTAATCCCTCACCGCGATGCATCAAGAGCGGTTGATCAGCCGCAGGTTAAACCTGTGCCCCCCCCACGGCCACCTCTGCTTCTGCCACAACATCTGGTTCCACCAGCAAACACTCACTTTTGATTGGTTCAGCCTCCAAACCATCATCAGCGTTTGATCTGGAGGCCGGACTTGAATGCAAATGAAATCTGATCCCATAAATGACCTTCTCATCTGTCTCGTTAGGCTCTGGGGAGGGCTGTCACCAGCCCCCCCAGGATTCAGCACCGCCTCCTCCGGCCTGAATCACACATGTGACTGCTTCACTTCAGAGACGGCCCCCTCCTGTGGAGGTCCTCAAGTCCTGTGTCACTCCCATCTCATCTGTTGCTTGTGTTCACATTCTGAGACACTGAACTCAGAAAAAACTCCAAGCAGGGAAGCCGAAACATCGCCTAACCCTGCTAGCCCCTAACCGGGCCAGCCCTTAATCTGGCCAGCCCCTAACCTGCCAGCCCCTAACCGGGCCAGGCCCTAACCGGGCCAGCCCCTAACTTGCCAGCCCTTAACCCGTCCAGCCCCTAACCTGCCAGCCCCTAACCGGGCCAGGCCCTAACCGGGCCAGCCCCTAACTTGCCAGCCCGTAACCCGTCCAGCCCCTAACCTGCCAGCCCCTAACCGGGCCAGGCCCTAACCGGGCCAGCCCCTAACTTGCCAGCCCTTAACCCGTCCAGCCCCTAACCGGGCCAGCCCCTAACCTGCCAGCCCCTAACCTGGCCAGGCCAAACCGGGCCAGGCCTTAAACTGTCCAGCCCGTAACCTGGCCAGCCCCTAACCGGGCCAGCCCCTATTCTGGCCAGGCCTAACCGGGCCAGCCCTTAACCCGTCCAGGCCCTAACCTGGCCAGGCCTAACCGGGCCAGGCCCTAACCTGGCCAGGCCTAACCGGGCCAGCGGAAGGGGGGGGTGCTGAGAAACTTCCAGGCTCTAACTCCAGCTCATTGACAGGAGAAGATGAGCGTTCCTCGCTGCAATTAAGAGTCAATCTCCTGCATTTACTGGCCACACACACAGCTCAGACAACAGGCCGTCCCCTGTCAGTCATGATGCTGGGGGGGGGGACCAGAGGGAGCCTCCTCCATGCATTCAATTAGGCGCTCTGTCCCGGCCTCACCTGCTGAAACCTAAACTTGGAGAATGTCGTGCAGCAAGAACGGCCATGAATGCCGCTGTTTGATATTCGATCAGGTCACACTGATGCTTTAGCTGTGGTGTCTCAAACAACCGGATTTGTTTCCCAACCTGCACCAGAGACAAGGGACCCGATTGACTGCAGATATTTGGGTTGTGTTGGAAGATCACAGGTTGATCCTGAAGGCTTCTCTGTTGTTCTCAGGTGTTTCAGGAAGTAATGACAATGACAATCAGCTGTTTCTGTCGACAAAACATCTGGATGGAGATTATTAACTACATATTTAAAATTCTCCCCAAAGTCCCACTCCGATCATCTTTTGTTCTGTTTTCAAATCGTTCCCAGTCGTCTTTTCATTCTGATGATGATGTTTGTACCCAACATCCAAAAACTTGTGTGGTTTTTTAGGACCTAGTTTCAGCAGAGCGGCAGGAGTTCATCAGAAATTCACCTTTGAGCTGTGGGCGGGACTTTTGGTGCAGATCAACCCCACACCCCCTTCCCATCACCCATCTGTTTACACTCTCCCACTAGCTTACAGCCCCTCACATCCCTAACCTAACATTAGCGGCAGCAACATCAGATCCGTCCGTCCGTCCAGTTCTGATCCAGATTCCAGCTCAGACCAGGAAAACAAAGACGTTCAGGGATCTGTTGGTCTGACAGTGGATGATCAGAAAGAGGCGGAGCAGAGAGACTTTGGCCCCGCCCAGAACGACAAATACTGTCTTTTTCAAACAGCATTTTTTCATTGTTGTTGTTCACCTTCGTGGGATTGTGTGTGGTGGTGGTGGAGGGGGGTTCAAGATTCTTACAAAAATAAGAGAGAAGTGGAGGAGGTGGCGGTGGGCAGTGGCGAGCTGGTATAATGAGTGACATATTGTGAAATCTTTACCTACAAAGCAGAGCCTTCATGTATGCAAATGAGACGTCCTTGATACAGATCTGTTTGATGGGACTGCTGCAGAAATGAGGCGGTTAATTCCCTCATTAGTATTCAGCAGAGCTGATTGGCAGAGCGGGGGGAGCCCGCCGCAGAGCATGTCTGCAAAACCCAATATTGATTTGTTTAATGGTGTCAGGGAGTCAAAAATCACAAATCTCCTGTCGATTGTTTATGAGGCTGTTTAGCGCGCCAATAGATGCCCCTGGCTTCATTAATACCTCATTACGGCGCTGTGATTATATGCTTGAACTGTTAATGAAGCCTCTGCTTTTCAAAGACCAGAAAAGGTGTTTTGGCAAACAGAGCTGTGGAAACGGCGATATCAGATGAGCCGCCGTGTGTTTGTCCATTTGGGATTCTTTGTTTGTTTTCTTTGCTTTGTTGGTGGTGGTGGTGGTGGTGGTGGGGGGGGGGTGCAGTGCTTTGGTTCTGTTTCAGATTAAAATGTGAAGCTGCTGAAACTGGAGCCTAAAATAAAGAGCAGCATGAATATTTACAGATTTTCATGAGTCCAAACAGGTAGTGCTGCAGTCAGAACGGGGGGGGGGGGGGGGGTCACATGAGTGAGCACACATGGCTGGTCTGAAGGGCTCTCCATTTAACTGCCCATAAAGAGAGTGATAATGGCACGGCTTTATGAGGACTCCAACAGCGAGAGGCTGTTCCTGCCATGGCGGCGGCGGCGGCGGCTGCTGTTGTTTCTCCCACTGTTCCTCGATGACTACTAAAGCGGAAAAATGGATCGGCACTTTGGGCTGAAATTTGAAGCAGGGTTTCTTCTCAGACATTTGCCTGCATGGTTATGGAGTTAAACGCTCCGCGCCCCCCACCCCCCATCTATTTCATTCCCCCTGACAGGATTAGCAGGTCTCCAGTGTTAGAAATACATTAAGTGGACCTTTGCAGTCACTTATTATGCCTGATTATGCAGCTGGAATGGGGAAGGTGGGCTCTGTTTGTAGTTAAATAACTTCTCAGATGCTTTTTTTCCGACGGCAGCAATCTTCAAAGAAGGAACGGGTCAGTGGCTCAGGCACAAAGCTGAGATTGATTTCCACCCTCCTACTCCTTTGTTCCCGTGGTTTAAAGAGGACAGCTCCCACTAAATTAGTTTGTCTGTGTTATTAATGGTATAGCCAATTAAACTCCCATATAGGCGACACAATGCAGCCACACAGCCAGCGCAGGCTCAGAGAGCAGGGTTAATGAAATGGTTAACTTCTGCTGATGTATAGATAGGATTAGGATCCGTCTGGGCAGCAGGCCGCCCCGTTCTCTGGAAATACCACAGAGTCCCAACAGCTGTCCATTTTCTCGCCCAGAGTAACAATCTTATGCAGACTGATGCATTGTGGGAACATGTCTGGTCCGGCACGCACAATGATCCAGCACAAGCACATCAGCACTTTCTCCAAACGTGCCCGGCGGTGAGTCCTCTTGCTTTGACAGCTGGGAAGAAAAAGGAGACGTTAGACAAGTGGACAATTTACAGAGAATGTTTCCATAAAAGTCTGATTGACAGCAAGAAAGGAAAAAAAAGGAAATTGCATCAGTAAACCACACAGCAGCATGTGTGCAAAACCAGAGGGTAGATTAACCAACTGAAGGGGCAGGATTTTATTTTCCAAGCTGAGGACCTGCCATCACTGACAGAAACTGCTGCCAGTCCGTTCTTCATTCATTATCTGTGTCGCTGTAAATGATTCATGGCGTTAGTGAAGAGAAGCTCTGAGAGACATCACCACCATCGGGTTACCGTCCAGCTCCCTGGCTCTAAAATCCATTCAGTCCTCTGGAGCCGGGCGGCGGGAAAAGGACTCCTCCACACTTGATGGCGGTTACACTCGACCATTTTCTGACCCGCTCTGAATGCAGCTCCGGCTTATGAAAATGATCCGTGTTAAAAACAGCCCCATTCAATAGAGAAATAATGCCAGAGGTGATGAGAAATGGACATGCTGAAGCAGCTCCCATCCACACTTTCTGATGAAAAGCCACTTTCCATGTGTTATGTGCCGGCTGCGCCACAGCCAAATCCATCATGTTTCCATGTAGAGGCAGAGAAAAGGGTCACCAGGACAGTCGGCACTGAAGATCTGTTATTTTGTGGAGGGGAGGGTCCCTCCACACATCCCACACCTCGGGCCATGACCACTCGCTGACGGCCTCCCCATCACGACCTCCGTCCTGTCACATTTGGCCCCACAGATCTGTGACGTCTGCTTTCCCCGCTCCAAATGCACTCGTGGTTCCCATTTAACACCTGTTCTGCCTAATTTCCATTTTCGGGGACGCTGCAGATTTCAAATCATTTATCACTTCCCAAAGTGCTTCCATATGTGCGCTGCCTTTTCCCAGCGAGCACGGTTTGTGCCTCCGGCCAACCTTTTCCAAATGTATTAAAATTCAGTTTGGCCCAAAGAAGTTCAGACACTGATGTTTCATTGTGGTGATGTCTGGTAATTATTAGCCTAAATTACGGCTCCAGCATGTGACCTGACAGGCCGGACTCCATGTTTAAAGCCAGAGATGGTCGGGCTGAGGTAGTCTGTCACGCTTCGTGCGCCTGGATAACCGTTTTCCTCAACGCGGGGATGTCAGTCAGACTGAAGCATTTTCTCCACCGTAGAAACACTTGTGTGGTTTGGGACCCCAGAGGGTCCACAGGGGCCCACCGTGGGGCGGCTATGTGGAGGTGGTGTCAAAAGCACTCCACTGTGAGGGGAGGACTCCCATACTGAGCTGTGATGAACATTAAATACCAACTGCAGTCCACTCTGCATGCAGGGTCAGAGTTCATCCATGGAGCCAGCAGGAGCTCAGAAAGTGGAAATACAGTCAGATCATGGCTCACGGTGACCTCGGCTTGGTCATACGTGTGTAATTGGTGGTGACAAAACAGGATGGAGAACATGCAACCCACTTGTAAAAAGTCTAATGTGATGATCACCAGTTTTGTATAAAAATGTGCCAAAGCAGCGACCTGTGGCGGCACCTCCACCGTGCAATTAACCAATAAGGTCGACCGTCATCCGAATTCAAAGCAGACGGTTCCGTTTCCGACAGATTTCCACAAAGAAAAAGCTTTTCTATGAAAAAACGTACATGTGGAACTCAAACCCAAAGAATCCTGATGTTTGGGGAACAAGAGCTTCACCACATGTTCATGTTCAGGACTTTAGAACAGAGATTTCTTCATGAAAACCCAAAGAAAAAAGGATTGAAATGTAATATATTGAACAAAGTAAAGGCAACATTTGTGTTTACAGTTTTCATTTGAGGAGCGGAGCTCCGTCTTCAAGCAGCGAATGTTTGAAAGTGTGCTCGGAGGGTGCTTAATTAAAGTATGCTGTGGAAATGTGCACTAATCAGATATGGTTGGTAACAAAGTCCATGAAATTACTAATTAGAATTTCATTAAAAGGTAGCGCTTTATCATCTGAAGAAATCGTAACCTTTAAAATGCTTTCAGGAAGGCTTTAAATGGGCTAAAAGAGAGAAACAGCTGCCTTTTGATGTCATATCTCATTTAGGATTTCAGCTAAATTGGACCATTTAAACATGTCATTGTTTTGGACCTAATTTATCAGACTAATTAATGACAGTTATTGCCTGAGCTGGGCGGCTGACGGAACACCAGGCTCCTGCAGGAGGAGATCGCACAGACGGCCGCCATCAGGCCACGTCGGCCCCGAGGGGCTGGATCCTCTTCTCCATCCCCTCATTCTCTAAGCCAGTTCAAACAATTAGCAGCTGCAAATACAAAACACAACACGTTCATGTTAGCCGTTCGCTGATCATCATGATGCGGGCGGTAGATTAGGCGGCTGCATAGATCTATGTTGCATTCAGAGGTTCAGTGTTTGCGGCGTGCAGGCGGCGTTCACACCACCCTGATTCCTGCGGCCCCAAGCCGCCGGTCTGGACGCGCTGCGACCTTCCAAGGGATCATATGTCTGCACTCAGGCCTGTTTATCTGAGCGGAGGAATAAAGGACAATCTGTTCTGCCGCTAATGACGCCTTGATTTACAGAGTTCCCTCTCTTTTACACAAACCTGCAGGAGCAGCGAATTATAGACAAACCAGTGGAGATGTGTGTAGAAAGTTGATTAGTTGATGGCTCCCTCCCATCAGTCAGAGGTGAGCTTGACTGAAACGTGAAAAGCAATCCTGTCGGTTTCCTCCGTGTCACGGCCTCTGCAGATGTTGAGGAGGAGAGCAGGAGCACAGAGGAGCTTTGTGAGGCCGGAAGCTTGACTTTCCGTTCACTTGAAATAAAAGAGCAGAGTTCTCTGAAAGAGAACTTCATCAAAAGAGACGCTCTGCTTCATTTAACAACCACTGTGCTGCAAAACAAGACATGCTGGGAATGCAGCTGTTTAATTTGCCCCGTGGGCTTCATAAACCTTTGAAATACCAAGCATGGTGGCAACGGTTTGCCCTACATGTGAACACATGTAACCCAGAATTCCCCCCGTAACATACATTTATGAGCAGCAAGGATTACATAGAGGAGCAGACTGAAGTTTGTTTTCAGATCAAGTCAACAGAAGGCTGAAGGCAGGCATATTTCTGGTGCCTGAGGGGGGGTCCGTGTGATTTATGACGCGTCTTTGTTCCTGAAGTGGACACTAATTTGCACCTTTGCATTGCTGATCCTTAAGCATTAGCCTGAGAGCGAGCACCTGTAATTAAAGCAGATGGTCCAGCAGCCCCCGTCAGGACGCTTAGGACGGCCTCTGCATGGTCCTTCATGTCTGCCTGGTTCCTACCCCGCCAGACACACACACCCATGAGCCCCATCACAGTAACACACGTGGTCAGTTCAGCAGTGAGACCTCACAGCAGGGGGCTGTTTGAAGCCAGCCAGAGGCTCAGAAAAGAAACATTACTTATGTTTTGGGGGTCATTAAAGTCCCACTCTGATCATCTATGATCTATTTTCAAAGCCCTCCCAGTTGTTGGACACCTTTCAGCACTTCCCCTCAGGGGTGGCCACAGCCAATCAGCTTCCAGCTTCCTCAGGTGGTTTGGTGGAGATTTTTACGCCGGTCGTCCTTCATGACACAACCCTGTGTTTTCTCCGGGCTGGGGACCGGCACAGTGTCACCCAGACTGGTGCCCCTTCTATATAGTTGGACGGTAGTACAAAGTAGTACTGTAGTACAATATAGTAGCACGGAGGGTCTTTTTTTTTTTTAACTTTTCCTGTCCAACAGCTGGGCAGACAGATGAGAGCTGAGGGCCTCTTGTGTTGGACATATTTTACTTTAACAAGAGGGGTTATTAATCTTCAGACAAACCAAAGGTATGTCTGAATAAACCCCTTTTGTAATTGAGGCCAAACTTTATTAATTTCAATCATGTTTGAAAATCTTTGGTGTTGGACCGGACGGAAAAGGAAAGAGGGGAAGAAGAGAGAGGGATGTTAGAGAGAGGGGGGGGTAAGAGGGTGATAATAGGAGGGGAAGGGGGGTAAGACCATGAAGCAGCATACAGCAACAAGTTTACTGGTTGTTAATCATTATGGTACGGTTCAAATGTAGAAAAAGAAAAAAGAAAAAAAAGGGGCGGAGCCTGTCCACACACACACTCAAATGTTATAAACACACCTGCTAGCTGCAAAAATGTCCACCTGTCGACATGTACACAAAACAGATAGTGTTCACACGCATACTTATGCCTTAAAACCAACTAGTGTGAAATATTTCAGTCATTCAGTAGTGCAAAGGTGAGCTAACACCTGTGCTCAGGTGAGTGTTTATGTTCTTCTAAAATGGATGGTGGAACGTGAAAAGAAGGAGGGAGAGTGCCCAGCCATCCCCACCCCAAGACCCCCACCGCAGCAGCAGCGGCAGCCGGAATCCCCCCAACGCCACACGGGAACCGGCAGGGAACAACCGCCGCCCGGGCGACCAGGCCCGCCACCCAGGCCAGGGCCAGCAGGACCGCCGCGAGGCCCCCAGAGCCAGAGAGCAGGGAGGCACGGAGGGAAAGAGAGCGCCGCCCCAGCCCAACCAGGAGAGCAGCCCCCCTGCCGCGCCGGGAGAACCCAACGCAGGGCCCCACCGGAGAAGGACGCCCACAGCCCCAAACGAGCACCCCACCACCACCCAGGAGTTCCGGGCATCCCCCCGCCCCAACCCCAGGTACAAGTCAGGACCCCCCAAGGGAGACCCGCTCCGCACTCCAGGCAGCCACCCGCCCGGCCCACGGTTGGTCCAGGGAGGAGCGAGGCAGGGGCCCGCCGCCCCCGCCCAGGGGGGGGAACCCCGGGGAAAAAAGAGGGCCCACATGGGGTGTTGTAAATATGGCCCGACCAGGCTCGGCCACAGTTGGAAATTTGGCGGGGCCCAGCACTCAGGAGCAAGGACCAGAACCCACCCCCCAGGGACCAGACACCCCCGGCTCAGATGTAATTTGAACTCCCCCACCGCGCGGAGAGAGCACCGCCGGGCCCAGGAAGCCGGCACCCCGGGGACACGGCCGCCGTTGCAAAGGGGCCCGTACCCCCCACCAGGGAAGGGGTAGGGGACAGATGGTCCTAGGTCCCACCTTCCTTGCAAAATGTGTGTGCGTGTATGTGTGTTTGAAAGAGTGTGTGTGTGCATGTGTGTGTGTTTATGTTGGGATGTATATATTGAGGGGGGAGGGGTGTGTGTACTAAGGGGGGTGCGGTTAAAATTGGCGGGTAGGGCACTAAGGGGACATCTCCTGATTACTCACAGTGACGTCCCCTCACCCTCCCCACCAAGGGGCCCTAAATGTCTAAGGTGCGGTTAAAATTGGCGGGTAGGGTGCTAGGAGGACATCTGCTGCTTGCTGGCAGTGATGTCCAAGCACCCCCCCTACCAAGGACCCTACATGTCTAAGGTGCAAATAAAACCGAAAGAGGGGGGGCCCACTCCATACGGCAACCACAGGAGGGGGGCCACTGCCTAGTAAACCCCCCCCACGGAGGGTCTTGCTCAAGGGTCCATACTGGATGAAGCTCATTGCACCCCCTGGGAATCAAACCCTGGTTTCCCATGCGCCAGTCCTCCACGCAGCCACGTCACAACTACGACCCTTTCTAACGACATTTTTCCATCTGCTCCTGATTAACAAGGATTTGAATAAAGACTCAGAAATAACCTGGATCTTAATTTTCTTTCTCTATGTCCTCCACCATCAGGAAAATGTGTTAGAAACACCAAAACAGCATTTCCATCAGAGTGGGTCTTTATTCATTCATAAATATATAATTTTCAAATGTTTGCAACTTTGTAACTGAATTATCACAGTGCTTCTTTTTTCTACGTAGAACAACTTTAACTTCCTTTACTTTTGGCAACAGAACATACACGCTCCTTTCAAAATAAAATACTTCCTGTTCAAAAAGAATTCCTGCTGGAGCACATGTTTTTGGGAAATGCATGAAAGTCAAGCAGCATTTTTATTATGAGCAAAATCCTTTTTTTCCTCTGTATTATTGAACATAAACATGCTACATCTATGCACGTAAATGTAATTGTAGGCTTTAGGAACTTTGCCTGAAGAGCAACAAGACAAAGATCAGAAGTGTATATAATAATAACTTTTCCTTATAACTAATACTAAACCCTTCTGACAGCATCTTCAACCTTTAACCATCATTTCACTCACTAATCTGACATCTAAACATAAATGACAAAACTTAACTAAAACAAATTCACCAAAACTCATTAGTTATTTAAATTGTTGACATTTTTTCCATAAAAACCTCAGGCTGCAGATCTCTGCCTCACATGAACAGAAGTCTCTGCATCACAAATGAAAATATTCTTCAATCAGCCTCTAAATAGAATCTGTCATCATCCCGAATGCAGACAAAAATGTTTAAACAGCAGGAGGTCAGAAAATTAAAGACATGATGGATCCGTGAGTTCAGAAAAAGAAAAGCCGTGAGCTTCCTATCAGACGCTTTTCCTTTTTCTGCCTCCAAATGTGTGAGATGTGTTTAACTGAGAAACATGCTAGCTGCCAGCTGAGCAAAAAAATCCCCGTGTCTGTCATTAAAAGGATCATAGAGCATCATCATGGATGCACAATCGGCCGTGCTATGATGGAGCGTTCAGCACTCCTGCAGCCACTCTCTGACATCATGATGAGCCTCCTGAAGGCGGAGCGGCTGAGAAGCCGCTGGACTCTCAGCAGGGGGGCCACGCCGCTGCGGTCACCACAGCAACAGCACACATCCTGACGTTTTCCTCGCCGTTCCCAGAACACCACCACACTAGCAAACAACAACACAATTAAACATGAACAATTAGGCCAAAAGCAGAATTCTTCTACAGACTGTGAGACTTCCTGCAACGGGAGGGGCAGGAGGAGTGGAAGACAGGGTAAAAACATTAATTATTAGCCCCAGTGGGATCTCTTATATTCTGTCTAGCCTGGACAACACCAATTAATGCAGCAATTATTATCCTGGCCCGTAGCACCGGGTTTACTAAGCTGCTTGCTCTCTGACGATTCCAGCAGCAGAAGAGAGGCAGATTATTCATCTCACACTGAAGCCCTGCTTTTCTGAAGCACGGCTGATGGGGGAGATACGGCAGAGGAGTCATTTAGTCTGCAAACTTCAACTCAGCATTGCAGCAACACCAGAGACTCATTTCTGTTGGGCGTCATGTTTGACTGAAGCAGCTATTCCTGTTCCTTCCAGAACAACAAGCAGCCCTGTGGCCGACTCTCCAGACCCCCCCTGCCAGGTAACGGTCTTCCTGTCGTAGCCCAGAGGCCTAGTTTAGCCTCTGACCCGCCCTGCACCGCATCCTTTCCTAAGAACCGTCTCCCCCCTCCCCTCCTTGGCGACGACACCAAAGCAGTGGGTGCAGTTGGAAGCAACAGCTCCACCTAGTTTCTGCTGCTCCACACTTACCCAGCATGCTCTGCTGTTCCCAGTCAAAAGCCCCTCGTCTTTTGTCCCCCTTCTCCAGTCAAATTATCCACTGTGCTCCTTGCTTGCGCATCATCTCTTTGGACAGGAGAAGCCTCTATTTCTGCGCCTCCCGTCGCAGCTCCCTTGCAGTGACAGGAGCATCTTAAGCGCATCTGCCTGCTTTGCTCACGGCCACGGTGAAATCTGTGCTGACAGCCAATGAAAACAACACGGATGCTTGCATGTTATCTTGACATGGCCATGTTAAGCTCTTCTCTCATCATGCTAAATGGTCGTCATAAACCTTTTAGAATCTGCGTTTCCTAATATGGACTTTTATGGAAACATTATGCTGTGTAATATGTTTATGCTGAAAGGAGACCTAAAGTAGGCAGGCCTGCCTGCTGTTCCGCAGCTCAGAAAGTCAGGCGTGTTATCAAACAATAAATATGCTGCATTCAAAAAGGTGTTGATACAGATGAATATTTCATGTCTTCATGCTCCATCCTTTCATTCAGAGTCAATTTCTAAAGGCTGTCGTTGAAAAATACTTCATGAAATAACACTGACGGCTTTATTTTATGAAATAATGTCCCTCTAATACGTGTCCTCCACTCTACACTATTCTGCAGCTTCAATTGACAAAACAATTACAGTCTGCAGGATCTTGTCTAACAAGCCCTAGGAGTCCTAAGAATGATTAGATGGAGGGTATTACACGCACAACCATCTCTGGATTAGTGATCAACACAATAAAAGCTGAAAGAAGTGGAGGAATATGAACATCCTTTTCATGGAAGACGCTGAGGTGATCGCTGCCACCAGAGGATTTGTCAGCATAACACAGGATCTCAAACAATGCAGTGCGTGTGCTGGGACACCATGGAACACGTGCACACACATGCACACACATGCACACTCGTGCACACACGTGCACAGCCCCATTCACTGCCTGTTGTGGAAACGGATTCCTCCCCCATGCAGCCGGGTGCAGAATGACAGAATGATGCTGGTTCATCACTGAGTGGAGAAAAGAAACGCAGCTTCTACTGTGCTCATCTTCATCAGCTGCAGGTTCTTCTACTGTGCTCTTCTTCATCAGCTGCAGGTTCTTCTACTGTGCTCATCTTCATCAGCTGCAGGTTCTTCTACTGTGCTCATCTTCATCAGCTGCAGGTTCATCCAGCACCCTCATCTTCATCAGCTGCAGGTTCATCCAGCACCCTCATCTTCATCTGCTGCAGGTTCTTCCAGCACCCTCTTCTTCATCAGCTGCAGGTTCATCCAGCACCCTCATCTTCATCAGCTGCAGGTTCTTCCAGCACCCTCTTCTTCATCAGCTGCAGGTTCTTCCAGCACCCTCATCTTCATCTGCTGCAGGTTCTTCCAGCACCCTCTTCTTCATCAGCTGCAGGTTCATCCAGCACCCTCATCTTCATCTGCTGCAGGTTCTTCCAGCACCCTCTTCTTCATCAGCTGCAGGTTCATCCAGCACCCTCATCTTCATCAGCTGCAGGTTCTTCCAGCACCCTCTTCTTCATCAGCTGCAGGTTCTTCCAGCACCCTCATCTTCATCTGCTGCAGGTTCTTCCAGCACCGTCCTCTTCATCAGCTGCAGGTTCTTTCAGCACCGTCCTCTTCATCAGCTGCAGGTTCTTCCAGCACCGTCCTCTTCATCAGCTGCAGGTTCTTCCAGCACCCTCTTCTTCATCAGCTGCAGGTTCATCCAGCACCCTCATCTTCATCAGCTGCAGGTTCTTCCAGCACCCTCTTCTTCATCAGCTGCAGGTTCTTCCAGCACCCTCATCTTCATCTGCTGCAGGTTCTTCCAGCACCGTCCTCTTCATCAGCTGCAGGTTCTTCCAGCACCGTCCTCTTCATCAGCTGCAGGTTCTTCCAGCACCCTCTTCTTCATCAGCTGCAGGTTCTTTCAGCACCGTCCTCTTCATCAGCTGCAGGTTCTTCCAGCACCCTCATCTTCATCAGCTGCAGGTTCTTCCAGCACCGTCCTCTTCATCAGCTGCAGGTTCTTCCAGCACCGTCCTCTTCATCAGCTGCAGGTTCTTCCAGCACCCTCTTCTTCATCAGCTGCAGGTTCTTTCAGCACCGTCCTCTTCATCAGCTGCAGGTTCTTCCAGCACCCTCATCTTCATCAGCTGCAGGTTCTTCCAGCACCGTCCTCTTCATCAGCTGCAGGTTCTTCCAGCACCGTCCTCTTCATCAGCTGCAGGTTCTTCCAGCACCCTCTTCTTCATCAGCTGCAGGTTCTTCCAGCACCATCCTCTTCATCAGCTGCAGGTTCTTCCAGCACCGTCCTCTTCATCAGCTGCAGGTTCTTCCAGCACCCTCTTCTTCATCAGCTGCAGGTTCTTTCAGCACCCTCATCTTCATCAGCTGCAGGTTCTTCCAGCACCCTCATCTTCATCAGCTGCAGGTTCTTCCAGCACCATCCTCTTCATCAGCTGCAGGTTCTTCCAGCACCCTCATCTTCATCTGCTGCAGGTTCTTCCAGCACCCTCTTCTTCATCAGCTGCAGGTTCATCCAGCACCCTCATCTTCATCTGCTGCAGGTTCTTCCAGCACCCTCATCTTCATCTGCTGCAGGTTCTTCCAGCACCCTCTTCTTCATCTGCTGCAGGTTCTTCCAGCACCGTCCTCTTCATCAGCTGCAGGTTCTTCCAGCACCGTCCTCTTCATCAGCTGCAGGTTCTTCCAGCACCCTCATCTTCATCTGCTGCAGGTTCTTCCAGCACCGTCCTCTTCATCAGCTGCAGGTTCTTCCAGCACCCTCATCTTCATCAGCTGCAGGTTCTTCCAGCACCCTCTTCTTCATCAGCTGCAGGTTCTTCCAGCACCGTCCTCTTCATCAGCTGCAGGTTCTTCCAGCACCCTCTTCTTCATCAGCTGCAGGTTCTTTCAGCACCGTCCTCTTCATCAGCTGCAGGTTCTTCCAGCACCCTCTTCTTCATCAGCTGCAGGTTCTTTCAGCACCGTCCTCTTCATCAGCTGCAGGTTCTTCCAGCACCCTCATCTTCATCAGCTGCAGGTTCTTCCAGCACCGTCCTCTTCATCAGCTGCAGGTTCTTCCAGCACCCTCATCTTCATCAGCTGCAGGTTCTTCCAGCACCCTCATCTTCATCAGCTGCAGGTTCTTCCAGCACCGTCCTCTTCATCAGCTGCAGGTTCTTCCAGCACCGTCCTCTTCATCAGCTGCAGGTTCTTCCAGCACCCTCATCTTCATCTGCTGCAGGTTCTTCCAGCACCGTCCTCTTCATCAGCTGCAGGTTCTTCCAGCACCCTCTTCTTCATCAGCTGCAGGTTCTTCCAGCACCGTCCTCTTCATCAGCTGCAGGTTCTTCCAGCACCCTCTTCTTCATCAGCTGCAGGTTCTTTCAGCACCGTCCTCTTCATCAGCTGCAGGTTCTTCCATCACCCTCTTCTTCATCAGCTGCAGGTTCTTTCAGCACCGTCCTCTTCATCAGCTGCAGGTTCTTCCAGCACCCTCATCTTCATCAGCTGCAGGTTCTTCCAGCACCGTCCTCTTCATCAGCTGCAGGTTCTTCCAGCACCCTCATCTTCATCAGCTGCAGGTTCTTCCAGCACCCTCATCTTCATCAGCTGCAGGTTCTTCCAGCACTGTCCTCTTCATCAGCTGCAGGTTCTTCCAGCACTGTCCTCTTCATCAGCTGCAGGTTCTTCCAGCACCGTCCTCTTCATCAGCTGCATTCACCGTTCTTCTTTTGCTGCTGTTGCTGGGTTGGGTTTCAGCACAGAAACCCTGCCAGGTCTTTTAAAGGAGGCCCAGTCATTGTCACTGGGAGGTGTAGGATAACCGTTCTGGACCAGCTTGTAATTAGAGTGGCTGAGGTGTAATGAGGGTGCAAGATTCCTGTTCCTGCAGCTGCTGCCAAATTGGAGCATGCATCATTTTAAAGGGCTTACAGTATATATACATAGGGTTATATATGAATGATATGTCGGATGTCGATTTTGCTTATAATAATGCCTAAGATGCAAAGTTTTGACATGACATTTCTAACATGGTGCAACTGCATTCGAAATCATTTTTATCAACATATTTTGCATTACTTCTACACAGCAAGTAGTCATTTAAAACATAATAATAAATCAGCAAGCCTTTTCCCGCCAAACGTGTACACTTTTCATCACATAATGGGTCTCAGAAATGTGCAGATCAACAATGAGACAAGTGGCTTCAGAGGGTTGAGGGATAATCAGAGCTTCAGCTCAGAAAGGTTCTGAGATGAAATATTTACTCTTCCTATTTGTAATTTCAAGTCTCACATTTGAATCAACTAACACACACGCATCTTTTGCAGTCTTGGCAAAATGAAAACTTCTGTCTGACTCAGATTGAAATTTATATCAGTTTTTCAGGCAGAGGCCAAAAATCATCTTACTGCACATTATTTTGATAAGTTTGGTTCCAGAGATAGGGAAGAAATGGAGGGAAGGGGAAGCGGCCTGCACTCCACACTGCAGATAAGTGCTGCCGCCAAGATTCCTCTTCCTCCTCCATCAGTGAACCCTTAAGAAAGTACAAGTATTATTTTAGCTGGAGCTGTGTCACAATCTGCTTTTCACACAGAATCCTGTTTGGTCGCAGCAAACACCAACAAAACAGACTTTACCACGTAGAGATGGGATTTGTGCTGCAGAAGAGACTGAAGCTCCTATGAATACTGAAGAGATGCTGAGGATGAAGGCTGTCAGGATCAGAAAGGCTGATTCCTGCTGCAAACAGTAACTTTAAACACAAACAGGGTTGATTTCTAGTTTTATTTAAAAACACTGGTGGTTAGCGCGTTAGCACGGTCAACGACACAGAAGCTGAAAAGATGAAGCCACACATCTTCATCATCCTCTTGGACACAGCCAGGTTGATGACTTTCCAGTGAGGCCTGAACGTTTGGACAGTTTCCTGGTACTCAGTCCAGGTCAGGATGCAGAACCTTTTGGTGGCGGGAATTCCCGCCCACAGACCCTAAAGTCCACCAGCTGGACGAGTGAGACCAAAGGAAAAACCTTCAGGAGTTTTGAAAGGACTGAGTCCTTCATGCTCAGTGAGCGATCTGCGTTTCTGAACAATTTCCATCCTTGAAATCCTTCATCACAGACGCACAATAATTAGAGAAAGAGAAAAACATGACACGTCAACAATGAGTCAAGGCACCAGCCTCCTCCTCCTCCTCTTCCTCCCTTGTTTACTTTCTCTCTTTAATGAGGAAGAGGTCTTTATCTGTGGCTGAACCGTCACTGTGAAATTCTTTTTTGGCTCTCAGTGTTAGTTTACGCCAGTGAGACTCATTACTGCTGGAAACAGAACCACAACAACGCCACACGCCTGTGGCTGTGGTGGTTCTGGTTCGGTCCAGTTCTGGAGTGGTTTTACTGGCTGGCTTCAGGTTCTTGGATGTTTCTCAGTAAATGAAGCTCAGAGGGAATTCTGAGAGGCAACTTTGATTTCAATCATTTTTGGATTTTGACAAAATTCCATTTTCAGCATCTGGATGCAGCAGCAAACTGAGCCTCCTGCCGAGTGATGATCCAGCCTGTGGGGCTCCTGGGAACAGACCCCCCCTGACCATAAACCCTGTAATGTAGGCCACACAGCATCTCGCCTGTTTAAGTCCCAACTTCATTTCTCCGCTTCTCATCAGAATGTCAACACAAACGAAAGAATGTCTCTGGAAAATGTCGAGAAGATTAATGTGTGAACATATTCGTCTGAACAAACCGACGCCGAACGCAAAGCAAAGAGTCCGATTCTGCAGTCTTAGACTATTATCAGGCCTTTATTCTTCCTCTGTTTAGAAATGTGGGATCGGTCTGAAAACAAGAAGATACATTCAGTGTCATTTCAATAATATTCAGTTCATGATATAGAGGTTAAAATGCAGTCGTAAAACAATCCTCTCATTAAACGATCACCTTTGGGAGACATTTGAAGAGAAAATGTATTTTAAAAAAAAAGTCAAAACAAAAGTGCAGTTGTTCATTTCTTTCCAAAGGAAAGGGTGTTGTTTTCTTTACAATCTGCATAAATCAGCATGAAGGTCACTGACCAAACAGGCAGCAGCAGCTTCCAGCTAAAGAGAATTCAAATCAACTTTAGGATCAAACTTTATGGCTGACAATAGTGAGACAAATGCAATATCAGCTTTTATTTCTGCAAAAATGTAAAAATCCCACAAACCTTTGAACATGTTGTGCTAAATTCTTGTGAGTCATTGGTTAGGGTTACCACAGTGAATTTTGAATAAAACAACTCGGATGCCATTGAAGTGCAGACTTTCAGCTTTTATTCCATGGGTTGAACAAAAAGATTGCACAAAATGTGAAAAACTAAAACATTTTTTAAACACAATCCCTTCATTTCATGGGCTTCTAAGTAATTGGACAAATGAAATAACTGCAAACAAAATGGTCATTCCCAATATTTGGTTGAAAACCCTTTGTTGGCAATGACAGCCTGCCACTGTAATAAATCCAACTTAAATTTTTTGACTTAACAAAATCTTTTATGTTGTAATAACTCTATAATCTAAGTTCTACTAATCAATTCAACAATTTAAGTCAGTTCAGCAAGTTAAGGTAGTCGTACAGTTCAACATTATTTATTGAGTTGTCTGTACTTATATATCTAAGTTGCAGTTCATTACAGTGTGATAAAGTTCTGTGAACTTATCTTTTTTAATTGTGAAATGCGGGAATTCCAACTTTTGGAGTTGGCATTGTCCACTGATTGAGTGGTTTGTCAAGAAGCGTCTGCAGAAGTTTTAACTCTTATTTAATGACATAAGTATTAGCAAGTACATAAAGTACGTTGTATCCCACAATTCCTTGCGGTGCCGATCTAACAGCAGCATCAAATTTACACCTTCTTAATTGAATTAATTTGAATGAAAGTAAAATAACTGTCTGATAACTACGTGTTATTTTTAAGATGACTAAACAAAAAAATATATTTATCTTAACTGAAGCAAATAATTAAGTTGGATCAACAATGTAAAATAGTTTATCTTTATAACATCCATATGTGGTCTTGTCATTCCTCTCATGGTGGAAAAAGTATTATCTGAGCTTCTTCATCCACTAAATCATCTTCAAATGGACACGCCATGCTGCTTCACCTCTCTGAAAACAAACTAAGCTTCAACTAAACCTGCTCCAGACCAGGTTATGTTCAGAGCATGAGTTGCTATGGCAACTTGGCATATCCTGAAACACTGGAACTGAAAGCTGAGGTTATCAACTTCCTTAGCCTCAAACTTACCGTTGTAACTATAACCTGCTTTCTGGAACACCCCCAGGGCTTCAGCCATTTTGTAAACATCGTTTTGGTGAACCGAGCCTTAGCCCCACCCATGGCAACTAAGACTCATGGGAAGTGTTGATTCCCACACCTTGAGTTAGAGAGCTGTGAAGAGAAGTGACCCTCATGTTGTTGCAGTGATAGAGTATGGTTAAAATTAAATGTTTTTCCTGCTGAACACATACAGGTGAGCTGTAACTGCTCCCTTGTTCCCCAATGATCTAGAAAAGATCTGAGTTACATGTGGAGATATAGAAATGTGGCAGGGTAAAAAGTATGTGTGATTATGAAGCTGAATTCAAAGTCAAGAACAGAGGGGCTCTTAAAACTCAAAGTTTTGTCAACCTTGGTGAAGTCACCAATAATCGGAATTTACAGTTGTTAAGGCCTAAAAAATTAAGTTTGTACATCTAAGCCTGAGTTGGGAAAAGTTAGGATTCAGGGTTAGGATTACGTGACATTTTAGGTCACTGTAACTAACATCTGAGTTGGTCAAAATTACGATTCAAAGTTAATCCAACTTGAACTTTTAAGTTCATACAACTTACAACTGAGTTATAAGAACTTAGATAAATGAGTTTGAAAACTCCAACACAAAACTTAAAATATTGTGTTTACGTCCTTAACTCAAAATTTTACCGAAGTTTGTTGCCTTACAATTTTAAGTTCTATGAACTTTTCTTTTTTTGCAGTCTTGAACTCATGGACATCACCAGATGTTGGTTTTCTCCTTCTGAATGCTCTGCCAGGCCTTTACTGCAGCGGTAAACAGTTGCTGTTTTTTTGTGGGCCTTTCTGTCTGAAGTTTAGTCTTCAACAAGTGAAATGCTGCTCAATTGGGTTCAGATCAGGTGACTGACTTGGCCATTCAAGAATATTCCACTTCTTTGCTTTAATAAACTCCTGAGTTGCTTTGGCTGGATGTTTTGGGTCGTTGTCCATCTGGATTATGAAACGCCGTCCAATCAGTTTGGCTGCATTCACCTGGATCTGCGCAGACAGGGCTGCATTCACCTGGATCTGCGCAGACAGGGCTGCATTCACCTGGATCTACGCAGACAGTATGTCTCTGAACACCTCAGAATTCATTGGACTGCTTCTGTCCTGTGTCACATGATCAATAAACAATAGTGTCCCAGTGCCACCCAGACTGATGATGTAGTGTTCTTTGCTCACGACAAAAGTGTCGTGAGCAGAACAAGGCACTCTATGTAACCTTTGTCGACCTGACCAACGCGTTTGACACTGTGAGCCGAAAAGGCCTGTGGCAGATCATGGAACGTCTCGGCTGCCCACCCAAATTCCTTAACATGGTTCTTCAGCTGCATGAAGACAAGAACGCTCAGATCAGGCTCAATAGCGACCTTTCAGATACTTTCCCCATCATCAACGGCGTAAAACAGGGCTGTGTCTTGGCACCCACTCTTTTTACGATCTTCTTCAGCATAGATAGATAGATAGATAGATAGATAGATAGATAGACAGACAGACAGACAGACAGACAGACAGACAGACAGACAGACAGACAGACAGACAGACAGACAGACAGACAGACAGACAGACAGACAGATAGATAGACAGATAGATAGATAGATAGATAGATAGATAGATAGATAGACAACTTTACATATAGGAAAAAGGAAAAAGTAGCACAGTGACTAGAAAAATTAGAAAGATTAGAACAGTAAGAAACAATTTAAATATCTGCAATATCTGATGCCGAAGCAAGCCACTGATGGCCCTGATGACGAGGATGCCGTGTACAGTCGCTACCGCCTCGATGGCAGCTTGTTCAACCTGAGACGACTGAAGGCTCACACCAAGACCTGTGAGCAAATGATCAGTGACCTCCTCTTTGCCGATGACGCAGCACTCCTAGCTCACACTCAGAGAGCACTTCAGCGATTAACTTCCTGCTTCGCAGATACTGCCAAGCTGTTCGGACTTGAAGTTAGTCTGAAGAAGACAGAGGTCCTCCACCAGCCAGTACCTCGGGAAGTGTACCAGCCTCCCCATGTCTATATCGGAGAGACAGAACTGAAAGCTGTCCAGCAGTTTACCTACTTGGGGTGCACAATTACCTCAGATGCCAGGATCGACAAAGAGTTAGACAACAGGCTCGCCAAGGCGAATAGTGCCTTTGGCAGACTCCACAGTCGGGTGTGGAACAACAAGCACCTGAAGAAACCCACCAAGATCAGTGTTTACAGGGCAGTTGTGGTGACCACCCTTCTTTCCGGCTCTGAGTCTTGGGTCACCTACCAGCACCACCTGCGAGTCCTCGAACGTTTCCACCAGCGCTGTCTACGCACCATTCTTGTCATCCATTGGAGCGACTTTGTCACCAATGTCGAAGTCCTCGAGAGGGCAGACATCCAAAGCATAGAGGCCATGCTTCTTAAGTCGCAACTGCGGTGGGCTGGACATGTACACAGGATGGAGGACCACCGACTGCCAAAGATCACTCTGTATGGCGAACTTGCATCAGGCCAGCGAGATAGTGGGGCACCAAAAAAGAGATACAAAGACTCTCTTAAGAAATCCCTTGGTGCTTGCAACATCGAACATCGTCAGTGGTCTACTCTGGCAAAAGATCGTGACACCTGGCGCCAGTACATCAAAGACGCTGTCTCCTCTTTTGAAGACAAGCGATGGACTAGTGCTGTGATCAGTGCATCTCACCTCATCCTAAAGCACTTAGAGGCACCTAACTCTTATGCTAGAGTGTTACTTGCAGACTTTAGTTCTGCCTTTGACACTGTTCAACCCGCGATTCTGGTCAAAAAGATGTTGGAAATGAACGTAAATCCAGACATGGTTAAATGGTTTTTTTCACTCCTGACTGACAGAACACAAGTAAAGTTCAATGGCACATTTTCAAAAAGGTTAAGTTGTAATACTGGGATACCACAGGGGGCAGTGAGTTCACCTTTGCTCTTTACTCTTTACACTAACAGCTGCCAAAGTAGCCACACCCAAAACAAAATTATAAAGTTCTCTGACGACACAATTATTATCAGTCTCCTTTCCGTTGCAGATAACCCTTCAATTTACTTTGATGAGGTCAAACACTTTAATAAATGGTGCGAGGATCATAGTTTGCTCTTGAACACAACAAAAACCAAAGAAATCATATTTGACCCAAAAGGTGTCACCTCACATAGACCTTTGGCCATTGGAAGCAGTCAGATTGAAGCGGTAAACTCTATCAAATATTTGGGTGTCTGGATTGATAACCAGCTGAAATGGACTGTTCATGTAGATTATCTTTGTGGAAAACTCGCCCAAAGACTCTACTTTTTGAGAAGGCTGAGGCTGTTTGGTGTCAGTTCTAAGATACTGATCACCTTTTACAATGCAGTCCTGGAAAGTCTGGCTAGGTACGCAATGGCAGCATGGTTTGGGGCACTTAGTGTCAAAGATAAAAATAAACTTTGCAAGCAACTAAACATGGCCCTCAAGATCTGTGGCTGTAGGGATCATCAAACATTGCAAGTCACATATGAGGAAACAACACTTAGGCTTGCTAGGAAAATAACAAATGACCCTGGTCACTTTCTGTTCCCAGAATTTGAGCTTTTACCTTCAGGCAGACGTTTTAGAGCAGTCAAATACAAAACAGTTCGATTCAAATCTTCATTTATTCCAGCAGCAGTTACCCTGCTGAACAAGAACTGATTAGCTGTATTTGCAGAGGGAAATCTTTGTAGAGAAGTCGCCTTAGAAATAACCAAATTGTTCTTCCCACTTGTTGTAAGGAGCTTATGTATGTAATTATTATGTTGGACTTCAGTCTTTGTTTTAATAGTGGTTGTCTTTTATAGAGTTTTGTGAGGTGAACAGTTACTGGATTTTAAAAAAAATAACTTTTAGCAATGTGGTTTTAAGGGATTGTACTAAACATTTTACAATTTTTTTTACTTTTTTCAATTTGTGTTCTCGACTATGTGGGTCAGGCCAGGGGGGTAAATCTGAATACTCTGTTTTTATCTATTTACTATGTAATTGCTTCATGTTCTTTTATCATGTATGTGATGTGCGAATGCTGAAGTATGTTGTAACAGTTTGCAGCTCTGTGGCCTAAAACAAATTTCCTCCCTGAGGACAATAAAGTTTACCTTTACCTTTAACTTTAGTCTAAAAGACAAACGACAAAGGAGAATAGCCGGCCTCACGACTGCACCAAATCTAGAACAGACTTTCACCTGCAGCCTCTGCTGCAGGGTCTGCCTTTCCCATATTGGATTGCTCAGCCACGAGCGAGCTTGTAGAAGACGTGGACAGCCCTCTTCATAATCTTCGTTTTACGAAGCCTCGCCATGAGCGTTCTTTGGATCAGGAGCTTCTCCACGCCTTCTCCAGATTTTCTCTAGCCATCATTCTGGTAGAAGTTGATTTTGGTTTCATCTGTCCATAGAATGTTTTTCCAGAACTTTTTTAGATGCTTTTTAGCAAAGTCCAGTCTAGCTTTCCTATTCTTGAGGCTTCTGAGTGGCTTGCATCTTGCAGTGTACCCTCTGGATCTACTTTCATGCAGTCTTCTTTTTCTGGTAGACTTGGATATTGATCCGCCTCCCTCCTGGAGAGTGTTATTCACTTGGTTGGCTGTTGTGAACGGGTTCCTCTTCACCTTGAAATGATTCTGCCATCATCCACCACTGTTGTCTTCTGTGGAAGTCCAGGTCTTTTTGCTGAGTTCACCAGAGCTTTCTTTCTTTCTCAGGATGGACCACACTGTTGATGTTTCCACTCCTAAAACTGTAGCAGTTTCTGGTTTCATGTTTTTTCCTGTTTTCTCAGCTTAATGATGGCTCCTTTCACCTGCATGGAGAGCTCCTTTGACCGCATGTTGTCTGTGTAAGGGTTCTGACATTTTCCTTAATAAAGAGAAGAACCACACAGGAGATGAGAACTTTTGCTATACTTCTGCAGAAGGAGAATCTGTCTGTGAGCGCCCGAGCCATCACAGAGGAGTTCTGCCTTCCCAGTGTATCAAGTCTGGTTTTATTGGTGGCCAGGGTTGATAACATAAAAGTAGGTAATTCAATCAAGCAGTACAGGAACATCATATTCTTGTATAATCAGAACTTTTCAGGTCATTGTTTTCTTACTGAAAGATAGAACTTAGACAATCATATCATGGTGATAATATCGTGTAGGCAAATGATAATTACATAACCCTAACAGTCTGTTCACAGCAAAATCTTCAAAATGCAAGCACGAGTCCTCTAATAAACTCGCTCATAATGGCATAACAAGGGAATTGTCCACACCTGCCCATGCAATAGCATGGAAGTCAATTGTCCAATTACTTAGGAGCCCATGAAATGAAGGGATTGTGTTTAAAAAATGTTTTAGTTTATCACATTTTTATGTTATCTTTTTGTTCAACCCATGCAATAAAAGCTGAAAGTCTGCACTTCAATGGCATCTGAGTTGTTTTATATCAAATTCACTGTGGTAATGTACAGAAACTAAATTAGAAAGAATGTGTCTCTGTCCAAATATTTATGGGCCTGACTGTATTTAGTTGTCTTACGTTACTTTACATGAATATTTGTAATTTTTTCTCTGTCATCTGATTCTCCAAAAGGTAATATGAAATCAGCCGTAACGGACCACTGCAAACAAGAAAACCACATCATTGACTGGGAAAAGGCCAAAGTCCTCCGCATGGAAGGCAACAGACACCGCAGATGGATCATGGAGACGGTGGAGATACGAAAGCGAGCCCACATGAAACAGGGATGAGGGGGCCTTCCTGCTCTCCCACACCTGGAGCAACATCCTCCAGCTAAAAATACGGACATCAAACGGACGTCACACACCACCACCTGGTGACGACTCTGATGAAGGTGGGAGGTATTCCGTCGAAACATGTCGGTACGTTTGACAAAAACAAACTGTGTCTGAGAAAAAATAATTTAAGAACACATCGGTGTAACATGTTTATTATCTACATGTATGTAGTGCATCAGTGTAACATGTTTATTATCTACATGTATGTAGTGGATCAGTGTAACATGTTTATTATCTACATGTATGTAATGCATCAGTGTAACATGTTTATTATCTACATGTATGTAGTGCATCAGTGTAACATGTTTATCATCTACATGTATGTAGTGCATCAGTGTAACATGTTTATCATTTACATGTATGTAGTGCATCAGTGTAACATGTTTATCATCTACATGTATGTAGTGCATCAGTGTAACATGTTTATCATCTACATGTATGTAGTGCAACAGTGTAACATGTTTATCATTTACATGTATGTAGTGCATCAGTGTAAGATGTTTATTATCTACATGTATGTAGTGCATCAGTGTAACATGTTTATTATCTACATGTATGTAGTGCATCAGTGTAACATGTTTATCATCTACATGTCTGTAGTGCATCAGTGTAACATGTTTATTATCGTCATGTATGTAGTGCATCAGTGTAACATGTTTATCATCTACATGTATGTAGCGCATCAGTGTAACATGTTTATTATCTACATGTATGTAGTGCATCAGTGTAACATGTTTATTATCTACATGTATGTGGTGCATTGGTGTAACATGTTTATCATCTACATGTATGTAGTGCATCAGTGTAACATGTTTATCATCTACATGTATGTAGTGCATCAGTGTAACATGTTTATTGTATACATGTATGTAGTGCATCAGTGTAACATGTTTATCATCTACATGTATGTAGTGCATCAGTGTAACATGTTTATCATCTACATGTATGTAGTGCATCAGTGTAACATGTTTATTATCTACATGTATGTAGTGCATCAGTGTAACATGTTTATCATCTACATGTATGTAGTGCATCAGTGTAACATGTTTATTATCTACATGTATGTAGTGCATCAGTGTAACATGTTTATCATCTACATGTATGTAGTGCAACGGTGTAACATGTTTATCATCTACATGTATGTAGTGCATCAGTGTAACATGTTTATTATCTACATGTATGTAGTGCATCAGTGTAACATGTTTATCATCTACATGTATGTAGTGCATCAGTGTAACATGTTTATCATCTACATGTATGTAGTGCATCAGTGTAACATGTTTATCATCTACATGTATGTAGTGCATCAGTGTAACATGTTTATCATCTACATGTATGTAGTGCATCAGTGTAACATGTTTATTATCTACATGTATGTAGTGCATCAGTGTAACATGTTTATCATCTACATGTATGTAGTGCATCAGTGTAACATGTTTATCATCTACATGTATGTAGTGCATCAGTGTAACATGTTTATCATCTACATGTATGTAGTGCATCAGTGTAACATGTCTATTATTTACATGTATGTAGTGCATCAGTGTAACATGTTTATTATCTACATGTATGTAGTGCATCAGTGTAACATGTTTATTATCTACATGTATGTAGTGGATCAGTGTAACATGTTTATCATCTACATGTATGTAGTGCATCAGTGTAACATGTTTATTGTATACATGTATGTAGTGCATCAGTGTAACATGTTTATCATCTACATGTATGTAGTGCATCAGTGTAACATGTTTATTGTATACATGTATGTAGTGCATCAGTGTAACATGTTTATCATCTACATGTATGTAGTGCATCAGTGTAACATGTTTATCATCTACATGTATGTAGTGCATTAGTGTAACATGTTTATTATCTACATGTATGTAGTGCATCAGTGTAACATGTTTATTATATACATGTATGTAGCGCATCAGTGTAACATGTTTATTATCTACATGTATGTAGTGCATCAGTGTAACATGTTTATCATCTACATGTATGTAGTGCATCAGTGTAACATGTTTATTGTATACATGTATGTAGTGCATCAGTGTAACATGTTTATCGTCTACATGTATGTAGTGCATCAGTGTAACATGTTTATCATCTACATGTATGTAGTGCATCAGTGTAACATGTTTATTGTATACATGTATGTAGTGCATCAGTGTAACATGTTTATCATCTACATGTATGTAGTGCATCAGTGTAACATGTTTATCATCTACATGTATGTAGTGCATCAGTGTAACATGTTTATTATCTACATGTATGTAGTGCATTAGTGTAACATGTTTATTATATACATGTATGTAGCGCATCAGTGTAACATGTTTATTATCTACATGTATGTAGTGCATCAGTGTAACATGTTTATCATCTACATGTATGTAGTGCATCTATTTGGCATATAATGGTACGACGGTAACAGGGGCGTCGACCTTAACAAGAACCTTCAGCAGCCATCTTTGTCTCTTCCTGGAGCCAGAGCGACAGCCATCAAACTTTTGCTGGTTTTGCTCATGTATGACATTAAGACTCATTCGGGTTTCCTTCCTGAGTGCAGACGTGGTCTCTGTGACCTTACACCGCCCACAGCTGTTGTCTGTTTGATAAGCAGATCATGTTTGGGGGTGATAATGACCCATCCGGGGTAATGGCTCCAACTCTGAGACGTGTGATCGCTGCACTCTGGTTATGTAACAACCTGCTTAAGTGGAACAGGTGAAGTCAGAGAGGCGGGACCAACAGGGACTCCTTTACACAGATCATGACATCCTTCAGACAAAAACATGCAGGACAGGCTCTGCCATGATCATGCTTTCTTCTGTGGACACAGTCATCAGTTTTGTCCACCATCATTATTATTATTATTGTCTAATTTACTTCATTTTGAAGCTTTGTTAACATGTCAAGCATCAAATTATTTGACAGTCATAATTCACGTGTCATGTATTAGTGAAATTACATCTATGATTTGGAGCCATTATACTGCCAATAAGATCATGATCTTTTATTCATTTTCTAATCAATTCATGAATTTATCTCAAATTGATTAGATATTTCTGTGTATTTT
Source organism: Oryzias latipes (assembly GCF_053564925.1). NCBI lineage: Eukaryota > Metazoa > Chordata > Actinopteri > Beloniformes > Adrianichthyidae > Oryzias > Oryzias latipes. The sequence continues at coordinate 32,415,579 of NC_136251.1, read as the reverse complement.
CAACAGTTTTCTAAAGTTTCTTGAAATCAATCAGATCTGTAATTGTTGTGTTTATTGGGACTTCGTGGTGTTTCCTCCACAGTGAGTCAGTCGTTGTTTGAATGCCAGAACACTGAGTGTAATTAAGGGGCAAAGGGGCATCTGGGTTACACAGTTACCCTGGACACTGCTGTCATAAAAACCAACTCATCTTCACGTAAACTTCAATAAAACAAAACATTTGACCCAGTTGGGTCTCAGACATAAAGCGACATGTGTCTGGCCTGTGATTGGCTGTTGACCTGTCCTGAAGTCATCAGATGAGTGACAGCTCTGTGACCCGAACGGCAGAAGCTGCAGAAAAAGAAGCTTTTGCAGATCAGTGGGTCAAATTAACTGGAGTCAAATGTAAGTCTATAAACTTTAGATTAGATTAGATTAGATTCAACTTTATTGTCACTGCACATGTAGGTACAAGGCAATGAAATGAAGTTAGCATCTAACCAGAAGTGCAATAAGCAGTAAGTACAAAATAGAGGTTTATAATATGTACAATAACTATACAGGTAAGTAATTATGGACATAATTTACAGATATTAAATACCGTTAACACGATATACCGATAGTTGTATTATGGAAATCCTATTCAGATGAGCTATGTAAAAGTGTATGAACACTATAGGCAGAACTATGAACATAGTTTACAGTATTGCAATGGACAGTAAAGTGCATAGAACTTTACAAAATGCGAAAAGAAAAAACTCAAATAATTGTTTTGTTTAGCTCAAACTAAGAACTTTTTCTAATAAATGTTTGTCTTCAGAAAATGGGCCTTTTCCAGAAACAGTCTAAGGAGATGGTACGGTCCGGCAGCAGATGCTGGACCTTCAGCGGTGAGCTTGATGCTGCTGCTAACCCTCACAAACCGGAAAAAACAATCAATTCTGCTTCCAACTCCAGCAGAGTTTTCCCTCCCTGGCTGATCGGACATCCCCGTTGTTCCCAAACGGGAAGGTCCAGAATTCCGGAGCCGAGTGCAGCTCCGATCGCCTCCACCTGCTAAAATATTTGAAGTATTTCTGCGGTGGGGCAACACATTGGCCTTTGGAGACCTTTGAAGTGCAGAAAAGCAGAGCTGCCCCCCCACCCCCCACCCCATCCCAGCCCCTTAATCATTTACCTAGCAAAGACGCTTTCTCTGCACCGAACTCATCAAGCGGAAAACGAGTTTGGCCCACTATTCCTCCCTGGATCCCTCCCTCCTGTCCTCCCCCACTCTGTGTCACTGCCCCCCCCCCCCCCCCCCCCCCCCCTGAAAGGCTGCTGCATTCAGCTCCACTGTACTTGAAGGGGGGGCATGCAGTCAATTGTTGGTCTTGTCTGGGCGTGAAAGGTTTCAAGAGACGTTGTGGCTGGCAGCTCATTGATAAAAGCCTAATTATCTCTGGTGTCAATTATGAAAACAGTTGTTGCTGTTGTGAAAATGTTCTTTGTGTTTTTGAGAAGATAATGAAACAATTAAAGGAACTGCTGTGAACTTCAGCTGGGAAGTCAGCCGCGTTTGGTGCTGATGTTCCATCATCTTCAGTGATTTTATCAGCTTTTCATTCTGCTCAGTGAACGTCCTCATTAGCCTGGTCTGAGGAACGCCTTCTTTACGTTAATGGGAGAAAAACGGCCTTGACGAACATACTAGATCTGAATTCTTGTCAAATCAAAATGTATTCATTAAAAAAAGTGGTAAAAGTCAGGATCTGAGGAATGACAGAAGGGTCAGTAAATGATAGAAAATGTTCACCAAGTAAACCAGAAGACGTGAGCAGATCCACACCGAACAGGTTTTTCCTAATCCTCAACCAACACAAAGCCCCCCCCATCATCTTCTGATCTATCTCCCAGTGGCCTTCTAATCATGACGATGTCGTTTTGCCAAAATCACAAACCTTTTCTAGGACCTAGTTTCTGCAGAGCGGCAGGACTTCATTAGAAATTCACCTCTAAGTTGTGGGCGGGACTGTTGGTGCAGAGCAACCCCCCCTAACTGAGAGCTCTTCGTTTACGCTCTCTCCCACTAGCTTACAACCCCTCCCACCCACAGGCTAACATTAGCGGTGCATCAAAAACAGCAGCAACATCACATCCGTCCATCCGTCCGGTTCTGATCCAGATTCCTGCTCAGACCAGGAAAACAAAGACGTTCAGGGATCTGTTGGTCTGCAGGTGGACAATCAGGAAGGGGCGGAGCAGTTTGTGGCCCCGCCCAGCATGTTTTTTTCTACGTCACAAACTGCATTTTTACATCTGCTACTGATTCACAACGACTTGAATAAAGAAATTCTCAGTTTTAGGCTGAATTGTCTTTGTGAATGTCCTCCATCATCAAAATAAAACAAGAACACGTTCAAAGCAGCATTTTCAGTAGAGTAGATTGTAAAACCAGTCTTTGGTCAGCCAATGATCAAAGGGTCGTTAGTTCGATTCCTGCTGCCCCCAATTCCACACTGTTGTGTCCTTGGGCGAGACACTTCCCCCTCGCTGCCTCCAGTGTGGCTCCACTGGTGTGTGAATGTGCATGATGTCAGAGGGGCTGTAGGCGCTAAGCCCCGCCCCCATCAGTCTGCCCCAGGGCAGCTGAGGCCACATCAGTAGTTACCACCACCAAGTATGAACGAATGATGGACACACTGGAGGAACTTGGAGCGTCTGGAAAAGCAGACAAATCGACTCTTCTTTAAAAAATCACGTGTTTCAACATCTACATGGATGCTGCCCCACAGCATGCTGGGAAATCCCCTCAGTGAAGCAACAGACACACAAACAGCAGTAAGCAGGGAAGGAGGTGTTCAGAGGCAGCAAACATGAAAGGAGTGGACTTTATGATGCTATTAATGTCAGTCACATCTCTTCACCACCTTTTACTGGAGCCCTTGAGCGGCTCTCCTTAATGCTCAATTTAGCACAATAACTGTCTGAAAGGAGCAGCCGGGCCACTCATGTCCCCAGGTAGAGAAGATCAAACCCTTCAGCGCGATAACCCAACTTGTTATGGAGCCTTGCAAATGAATCAGGCGTTCCTGCAATGCTCTGCTTTCCTGTTAGCGGAGTCATTCAGGACCGGCAGGCTGAGCCTGACAGGTGAGGAAAGCTACAGCTAGCATCTGGAATCCTCACACTTCAGGTGGTTTTTTTAATAAACCTGCTCTGTCAGGGTCAAGAGAACATTTTACACGTAAATGTGATGAAATGATCATTTTGTGGTGGTACTTTTATATCTAAATAAACCAGAATGTTGAAGATTGAAGGAATATTTTACATTTTTGACACAAATGAGCCAAAATGCGACAAACTATGGATATTCTGGGATTCAAAAGCTTATGAAATTGTGGAAAGGTGACTCATCTTCTTTCTTTTTTTTGCTTAATTATGAAACCATTTTCCGGTAATCCAGATCAATCCCCATAAATGGGTCCTTTTTGACCCGTTTAAGCCTCTGACCCTCCCAGTAAAATATTGTTTATGTGCCTCAGATTGTGTCAAACAACTACAGTAAAATGCTTCATGATCTGTTTTTACCTGAGGTCAAAACAGCTTCATTTTTGCTTCAATCAAATGTAAAACCTTTAGTTTCCTTTTCTCATTATTTTTCTTTGATGAAGGAGAACCAAAGCCTCTCTGTGGCAAAAGGATCCACTTTCATTGTTTCAGTTAATCTCAAACAACATAAACAGGACTGTGACGCGTTACGAAGGAAACGGATCCCCTCTGAATTCCTGGACAGAGCTTTTCTTGGGTTCAGCTTGAATTGCTCCAGTTGTTCTCTAAGATTTCGATCCTGTTTGACCTCAAACTTCTCCTGAACCGCGGCCTGAACAAAAGGCCGCCCACTGTCCTCTGCCGTAAATCTGTTGTCTCCCTTCTGGGTCCTCAGCAGAGCATCATAGATCAGCGCCGCTCGGCAGCTTGCTTCAATTTACTCAATTAAGTCTGTTAAAGCACTTGTAAGTTGTGCAGATGGTGGTTTATTATCAAGGCCTGAAATGTCCAAGTGGGTTCAGAGGTTTGTGATGAGGTTCACGGACGGGAGGAGGATCCATCCTTAACTGCAGAGGATTCCCTTTATTTACTCTAAAAAATCTTTAAATCCACTGGATTCAGCAGTTTCTGGACAGTTTGAAGGTTTGAAGTTTGGAATCACACATGCATGAAATGAAAAAACCATCTCAGAGGTCTGCAGGAGGAAAATAATGGACACAACAGAACATCATATTATTTATCCCACAATGGGAAATTCTTCTCTGCATTTTGACCCATCCTCTGGGGTTGGGGGTGGGGGGGCAGTGAGCTGCAGACTAGCCGTGCTGGGGGGGGACAGCTGGCTGGTTTTGGTTGATGGACGACCTGCTCTACCGCCTGAGCCAAAAACTGTAGCAGACGAGGGCCGAACATGTGAGTTCAGACGGTTGTCTTTGTAGTTCACCTCGTTTCACTCATGCACTAAGACGCACTTGCAGATAGGAGAACCTGCAATCCATCCTAAATGCATTACGGCTCCTCAAAGGGTCCAAAAAGGCTGCAGTCTGGATCTGAACAGAGAAAAATCCTGCTGGGATTTGACAGCTCCTCCAATTACACAACATGATAATATGAACAGTTATGACCATAATAATCGTTTCTGCACTGATTTACATTTCCAGCTGCCAGACATCTGTGTCCAGATCTCTAAAAGTCCTGGACACATAAAACAACTTAGAATGGACCATAAAATAAAAACAAAATATCTGCTTTTCCTGTATTCATCAGCAAATCTCTCATTTGCCTTAATTTAAAGAAAAATGAGCTACTTCATAAATTCAGAAAGTGCACATAAAGAGGAGCTAATGTTCTCCAGCTGCTCCACCATAAAGCATTCTGCCAACACCACCATAGTGCACAAACTCACACATATTACAGTTCTATTAAAAAGACACAACAATGGAGGATGTCTAAAACAACATTTGGACAAAGATCTTCTGTGGTTGAACTCGTATCAGAGCTGCAGGTTAGATTGAGGGTGGGCCAATCTTTGGCCGCCGGCATGAAGACGTTGCTCCAAAGCTGCAGGTTTGAGTGGAAAAACTCAGCTTTCAGCAGATTCACCATTCCTGACAGTTTTCAGGCTACTTTCTGAAGTTTGATCCAAACTGACAGCGTTTGTGAACATTTCTGCAAATGCTGCTTTACATGTTGACGTTTGAGCTCCTATCTAATCAGAGCTAATAAATGATGAGGAAGGAACCGATGTTCTCTGGACTCCATGCTGATGGAAACCCTAAAGACAGATCACATAAATTCACTTATGATGAGAGTAAAAATCAGAACCGGTCTGCTTTGTGTCTTATCACCGGTTCCCTCAAAGGCTTCTGTGTTCTACAGCAGCACCAGCTAAAAGTCTGCAAATGAAGGCGCTAAAGCCTTCATAATAAAGCCCATTTGTGCCGTTCAAACCCAAACAAAACGCTGCATGAGAGACGCAGCATCAGACTTGTTTTGTCCCGTTTGAATGAGGAAAAGTCAAAGTGTTTTGGGAAGCTGCAGAAACGACGTCCTAATGATACGCCCTGTGGGTAGAATGTAATTTATTCCAGTTAATGCGTCTTATTTTCTGTTCAAGGTGTATGCCACGGAATTAGCAGACAAATTTAATTGTTAATCCATCTGCTTTGAAACAAGCGAGATCTTGTTCAATAAGCTGTGAGTCAGCCTGATCCAATTATGCTAGAACGGAGACATTTGTAATCATTTGCCATCACACCACCCCTGCAACCTACACAGATCCAGGCTGCAAACCGGCTTATGCTGCTGCAGAGAGAGCATGAAACTTCTGCTCACCGAGGAGTAGAGGAGCACAAACTGTTTGAAATGAAGTAGTGACCCAGGAGTGTTTGGGGTCAAGGGTCCCAGGGCAGGAATTGTAAATGGCATGTCCACCCCGGGGCTTTTCCTAATAACTTTGCGAGGCCCGCTCATTTCTCCACCGACTTCACTGACAGGTCTACGGGGAGCGATACGCCACTTTTGGAGTGTAATGAACTTGTTTTCCTTCTCTAAAGGCCCGTGCTGTCTCCTAAATCACTGTTGCAGCACATGAGCCACCATCTCCGTTCCCACAGCTGCACTTGTTGCACAGAGTGCTGCAGATACTGACCTTCTGTCTACCTACCTGCTGAATTATTGGCCATGTGGAGTTTATCCTTCAATTTTCAGCTTTTCAGATGTTAAATCATCTGGGAGGCGTCACAGTTTTACATCTTTGCTGATAACTTCTGTCACAGATGGGATCGGATCAGCAGCGTCTTTCACACACTATGAAATGCATTTACTCTGTTGCTCACGGTCGGTGGGAATGACCACAGAAGCTCCAAACAGCCCAGTCTGTGACTGCTGTGCGTCCTGCTGGGGGTGCATGGGCGCCCCCCCCCAGGTCTGCTCCTGGTTAGCCGTGTAGATCCTAATCTCAGGGGGGCACCAAACTCAGCATCTGTGGTGTTTAAAGAGGATTGATGAGCAGCATTCCCTGATTTTTACCCCTGCCCTTCTCCATGCCCCCCTCTGATGTAATGACATTATCAATTAGCCCCCATTAATTTAGCAAAAAGCAAATAAGCGCCTCAGCACCCCCCCTTCAAGCATGTGGTTCTGATTTCCTGCAGGTTTGTCGGTGAGCACCGTCTGGTTAATCCTTCGGCCAAGGAGGCGTGGCCACAGAGGGTCATGCCGTCACCCCCCACCCCCCCACGACTTTCCGTTTGTCCTGAAATTTGCGATTTCAAACTAAAGTCCAGTGGCCCTTTAGCAAATACAGATTTTTACAATCAAACTTAATGAAACCTTTTCTTTGTCATTCAGTCCAAAACATTTGTTCAGTTTTCAACATATGATAATAAAAGTGGCTCCAAACGCACAACTATGTTCTACAAACAGCTGTGCAACGGATCCACAAACTCTGCTGTCTGTGACCTCAGGAAGGTCAGCCGCCTCACCTGACCCTGATGGAAACTATGGGATGACAGCTTTCAGCCAATTCACATCTTAACGTTTTGGGACTTTTTTGTCAACAATGTTTCTCAGCTTTGCAAACAGACGGAAGGTTCTGCTGAAAGCCACGCCCACAACGAACATACAACAAGCATTAAGAAGGTCTAAACGTCACCAGACGAGACCGGCCTGTGAAATATTTACATGGAGTTTAGGCTGAGCAGAGGAGGAGCAGAGGAGGAGCAGAGGAGGAGCAGAGGAGGAGCAGAGGAGGAGCAGAGGAGGAGCAGAGGAGGAGCAGAGGAGAATCAGAGGAGGAGCAGAGGAGGAGCAGAGGAGGAGCAGAAGAGGAGCAGAGGAGGAGCAGAGGAGGAGCAGAAGAAGAGCAGAGGAGGAGCAGAGGAGGAGCAGAGGAGGAGCAGAGGAGAATCAGAGGAGGAGCAGAGGAGAATCAGAGGAGGAGCAGAGGAGCAGAGGAGGAGCAGAGGAGGAGCAGAAGAGGAGCAGAGGAGGAGCAGAGGAGGAGCAGAGGAGAATCAGAGGAGGATCAGAGGAGGAGCAGAGGAGAATCAGAGGAGGAGCAGAAGAGGAGCAGAGGAGGAGCAGAGGAGGAGCAGAGGAGAATCAGAGGAGGAGCAGAGGAGAATCAGAGGAGGAGCAGAGGAGGAGCAGAGGAGGAGCAGAGGAGGAGCAGAAGAGGAGCAGAAGAGGAGCAGAGGAGAATCAGAGGAGGATATTGTTTTAATCTCCTGAAAACATTTCTCTAAATTGTCAAACTCCAGGATTCATGAAAATGTCTGAGATGTTGTGACGTTTAGAGATTTTTCCTGAGAACATTTAGGTGTTTCACTGATGGAACAGAAAGGTGGTCCACTCAGGAAGAGGAGGAGCCTCCACACACCTGGAGACTCTCAAGCCAGGTGAGACAGAACCTTCATGAAGCCTTCAGATCAAACCAGTGTCAGGACACTCCACCACTGTGTACACTGCAGTCAGCCGCTCAGACCATGGTGCAGTGTCCATGTGACGAACCGAGCGCTCATCAACCGTCATGGACAGCTTCAAAATGACCAAAGTCCATCCAAAAAAGCAAAAGGAATGAAATTCACGCATTTACAAAGTGAAAGTGCGAACAAACACAACTGCAACACAAACAGACTGACCTGAAGACTCGTCAGGAGGTTCACGGACGATCAGAACAGGAACCATTTCAATGAACATGCAGTTAAATCATGACCAACTTTTTCTTCTTTTAGACGTCGCTGTTCTGATTTCAACTGGGAAGTGACCTGGACTCCTAAAAGGCTCCTGCAAATACCGTTTCTTAGTAGTAGTGGTGGTAGTGATAGTCGTATTAGTATTAGTATTGGTATTAGTAGTAGTGATAGTAGAATTAGTATTAGTATAGGTATAAGGAGTGGTAGTGATAGTACCCAAAGTGGTATTTTCATCCGTTCACATATTTCTGAGTGTTCCTCTAAAAACCCCCTCTCTGAGCACCAGCCCCTCCTAACCCACGAAAATGAGTAGGTCCTCACATTGTGACATCACAAAGTGTGGAACCGCCCCTTCAAGGAAGAGTCTATGCTGCCAGCCCCGCGCCCAGGCTAACAGCCACACCCACTTCCGTCATGGAGCTAGCGGTGATCGGCTAAACGCTTTCCTTTATGAACATCCATCTTTGCAAAAGTTCAGATGTTTGTTTTCGTGGGAGAAACTCAGACACGCTGGTGAGGCCGACTAAAGGATGATGTCATGAAATGGGCGGCACCCACCAGGAAAGAAAGGCGGAGCCCCAGAGATCAAGTCGTCTCACTTCCAGGTAGGAAAGGAACTCAGGAAGAGAACTGATGTTTGTATAAATAGCTCCGCCCTCAGCCCTCCCTCTCTTCAGACCAGGAAGTCAGCCTCCACAGGTAACTCAAAGGAAATGCAGTCAAGAAGTAGAAAAGTCCCACTAAAGAAAACAGAACCAGTGAAGGTGGGTTCTACATGAAGAGAACCTGCTGAGCTGCAGACCCGACTGGTGTCTGCTGCTGAGGAACCACGGCTGCAGAGGACAACACGGTTCAGGACTCCTCCACCCACCTCCTCATCTGTTCTCCTCCGCCTCTTCTTCATAAAACAGACGTGAAACTGGGAAGACAGCGGTTCTGATGTGATGGACTGATGGATGCTCCAGGATGAAGCCCGCCTTCGCCTGGCAGTGGCTGGGATAGGCTCCAGCATCCTGTGAATCCAAAAGTGATTTAGCAAACGATGGATGTTGGTCAGAAACGGTCATTTCTTTTTCAGAAATTCCACCTGGAGTGGAGTCTGTGTGACCGTGGAAGCTCCTGCTGGATTCAGGGCGTTTGGTCTGGAAGGGTTCATGATTCCTGCATCACTTCACTCCTCATTGATCATCAGAGAACATGTTTCTTTCTGTTTTCTTGGAAATCCATTTTCCAAAAGTACTAACCTGTTCGCCTCTGCGGTTGAAGTTTACTTTGACTTATCCTGAAATCACGCTGGGATGGAAAGGGTTAAAGAGTTTATCTGCCTGTAGATGAAATTAAACATTCTGACAAAATCTTAATCTAAACTGCTGTGTTTTCTCGATAGCACAGCATGTGCTGGTGATGTGATTGCTTTCCCCCTCTATCCTATTTACTTTAGACTGAAGGGAAGCAATCTGCAGCTTCTCCTTCTGCTAGCAGCACAGTAATTCCTAAAGAGAAATCAAGGACCTTGAAGCGTGTTAATGCTCACATATTGAAGTCTTACAGCACGGTTAAGATACAGCACCTGCGAGGAGGCACAGATAAGAAGGTGTGGACAGTGATGCGGAGTTCCTGTGCAGCATGTTTGTGTAATATTGCATCTAAACACTAGAAAGTTGGTGAGACTCATCTCTGGACTTTGCACCTGGCTTGTGCTAAGCCAAGAAATAATGTGCATATTTATCCCAGAATCATCTCTGGATTAAAGGCTTTCCAGAAAGTGCTGCAGAAATTTGGCAATGGCTTCTGAAACTTTACCGAATGCAGCTGAACAATATTTTACAAACAGACTTTAGAGTAAAACGTGACGATTTTCTACAGTGAGCAAAGTTTATTTCTACTTTTCCCAGAAAGAATCACAGAGTTCTATTATGCAGGTCCAGACATTTAAAACAGCAAAAATAAGCAATTTAACGGGTCAAAGACGAAAATGAGACATTACAAAATCACAACATAGAAATCCAAATTTAGCCCAAAGTCAGCAGAAACAAAAAAAGTCTTCAGGCGGGATTGGGACAGAGACGGAGTTACGGAGCCTTAGCAGTGACCTTTGGCCTCTTTAAAGACCCACTACCATGAAAATGCTGTTTTGGGTTTTTTTAACATGTTCTTCTGGCATTTTTCTGATGATGGAGGACATTAATGAAGAACACACATTGGGCGGGGCCAGAAGCTCCCAGCTCCGCCCCTTCCTGATCCGTGATCGTCTTTGTTTTCATGGTCTGAGCTGGAATCTGGATCAGATCTGGACGGATGGACAGCTACGATGTTGCTGCTGGGTGTGAGGGGCTGTAAGCTGGAAGGAAGGGGGGAGTAAACGGAGCGTTCCCAGCAACAAGAAGGGGAGTCCCGCCCAAACCCCAGAGGTGATTTCTAATGAACTCCTGCCGCTCTGCAGAAACTACGTCCTAGAAAAAAGCTCAGATTTTTGGCTGGAACAGCCTCCTCATCGTGAAAAGACCACTGGGAGCTCTCTGACAGTAAGAGCAGATGATGGGGGCGGGTCTGTAACCACGTCAGCCAATATGAAGCTGTATTTATGTCACAGTGCCTTTCTAGAGAAAACACATTATAATTCAGCCCAGTATCAGAGAATACACAGACATGCAAAACGTTGGAGAAACATAATAAAAAAAAGGTTTCTTTAAAAACATGTTTTCTAAAGGATTTTTTTATTCATGTGCACAGAAACAATTAGGAACCAAAGCAGATGTTAAACCCTAAACTGAGTTTGCAGTTTCTCAGTTATTCAAAAAACAAACTGAAATGCTGCAAATATGGAAAAATGTGCTTTCAAGGCTCCTGATAAACAGTTTGGACTTCATGAAGCTAAAACCCATTAATTCAACAAAACAGCAGAGTTTCTCAGCTGAACACTGCTTGGAAAAGTTAATATTCTTCAAATTTGCACACAGCAAAATTAGGATTTCTAGCTGTAATAGTATTTGTTTTTTTCTTTTAACTTGGATGACTGTGAGCAGAGAATGGAAGTAATTTAGATTCAGGAAGTGGATCTTCTGACTTTGTTGTCTCCAGGGTTCAGAGTCTCCGTCCCATAGATTCAGCAGAATTTCCCGATCCTCATAACAGTAATAGGATGCTTCATTCTGTGTTCGTAGAAGAGTCATGACAGTTTTGGAAGGACGAGCAGACTCAAAGACCAAACTACCGTCAGTGGAACCATTCTCTGCAAAAGTATTTCCAACTGAAATGAACTTTTTACATGAATGAACGTTTGACCATGTGCTGCTCTGTGGCTTTGCAGGGCAGAATCAAGACGCTGCTGCATGCTGCTCCATGGCGGTGGGCGCATCTTCTGATGTTGAAAAAAGTTTCAACTGTGTTTGTGAATTCTAGTGTGTTGACCCCGTTTATGGAGTTAATTCAGTCTCAATAATCAGACATGTACACAACCTGTTTCACAAATACACACGCTCTGATTCACAACTGTAATTTGACGCAAACGTGCAATATAGACTGTGGAAATGCACACGTTGTGTTTCCCAAATGCACAGCCTGTGTTTCTCAAACACACACGTTGTGTTTCACACATGCACACTTTTTGACGTAAAAAACGTGAAACCACTTGGGTTCACGCAGAGACTCTACAGCGTTACCCTAATCAGACATCATCAGCATACATTTCCGTAATTAGTGTGGGTTGTTCTTTGTCTGAAGGAGATTTTAGCAGCAAACTGAGAGGAGACTGAAACCCTTCAGAAGGTCTCTATGCAGACCAGGAACCAATTCAATTCAATTCTATTTTATTTGTGTCGCCCAAATTCACAACAACAGTCGTCTCGATGGGCTTCGTATCTGTAATTGAAAAAGTTAAACATAAAATCAAAAGGATCATGAATACATAGAATTCAATAGGAAAATACTAAAATGAACTAACAAACTGACTAAGCTAAACTGGACATCCCTGCCCTTAGACCCCCCCTCTCTGTAAGGAAAAACTCCTAAAAAAAACAGATTCCGGCATAAAAGAAGAAACCTCAGGGGTGTCCACATGAAGGAGGGATCCTCCCCCAGGACGGACAGGCGATTTACCAGAACTCTTAGAGAAGAATTAACTTATCTAAATCTACAACTACATATATAAAAGTCCAGCAGACGAGCTTCATCCAGCCGTGGTTGTGGGGACAGTCAAAGGCGCGAGTCGAGCCGGAGACAGGAACCACAGCCAGGTGTAGGAGCAGGAGCAGAGACGAGGTAAACGGTCAGGTACAGAGCAGAGACGAGCCAGAGATGAGCCAGAGGCAGGATCCACAGCCAGGTGTAGGAGCAGGAGCAAAGGCGAGGTACTCGGTCAGGAACAGGAGCACGGATGAGCCAACTGGAGTCTGGAAGCACTCCCACTCCCCAGGAGGGGAGAGGGAAAGAGGGACAATACATGAATCACTGCACCAAACAGAGACATGGAAAACTAAATGATGAATGATGATCAAGAATAGAGGAGAGGAAGGGTAGAAGTAGATGAGAAAAGAGGACAGAACCCCAGAGCACCATAGTTACCCCAGCTTCAACTTCTAGCAGCCTTTAAAACAAATAGTTATTGTTATTAAGTTAAATTTAAACACATTAACATTAAGTTAAATAATCTCTGAATACTAACTAGTCTGACAATAATCCTGTCCACAGAGGAATGTTTTCAGTCTAACTTTGAATGTAGAAACTGAGTCGGCCTCTCTTCCATGAGCTGGGAGTTTATTCCATAAGACAGGGGCTTGGTGGCTAAACGCTCTACCTCCAACCGTACTTTTACTGATTTAGGAACCACAAGCAGTCCTGCTGTTAGTGAGTGAAGTGTTCTGATTGGATGGTTAAGGGACTAGAAAATTCCATGTAAGGCCTTATAGGTTAACAGGAGGATCTTCTTTGGCTGTCTTGGAAACGTTTTCACAGAGAGCTGGATAAAGTTAAGGCTAAATCTTTGGATTGAAGCCTCTGAGGCTTCAACAGGTGACCTGCAGGTTCATTAGACCTTCTTACTGACTTGTTTGTATAGGTGAGCACAAAAGAGAGAGGTCTTCATCTGTAAAAGAGGCATTCACCTGCGCATCCTCCTCATCATCGACCTCCAGCTGTCAGTGTGGCTGGCGCCACAATGGTATAACGGCTGTCCTTTAATAAACAGGTTGCAGGTTCTAGTCCCATTCTGATGTGTGGATGGGGCCGTGAAGCTCTTTGAGGAGGGCAGGAAGCACCACGGTTCTGCTTTGATAATCCAGCCTCAAATGATGTTCCTGTTCCTGAATCTGCTCACCTGTAAACACGTCTTCAGACCTGTGACTGTACCTGAGAACTGGAGCGAGTGAGTGTGATGTCATCCATAAAATACGGTTCTCTTCCAGTCAATCCACTCACCATTTTTGCCTGATATGGTCGCCACCACGTTGGAGACAGACGTCGTCAGTAGGCAGTGATTGGTCCAAGTTGATTTGAGTCATAGTTTCTATGGCAACCACTTACACCAATCAGGAGTAAGCTTGTTGTAAGGCCACACCCCTTTCATTTGTAAGCTAGCTGCGTAAAATCTATCAAACATTGGTTGGGGCCAGCAGGCTCCACCTACTTTTATTGAGGCATCTGATTGGTCAGTTTATAACTGAAATAACTTTAACTGCAGAAAAAATATGAAAAGGTTTAGGAACATCAAGATGTTAAAAAAGGTATCAGATCCAGAACGGTTCTTCTGACCAATAGAATGAGTGACAGCTGATTATTTCTCTAAAGAACTCTATGGGATTTTGGCTTCTTGGAACCAGGTGGGCGGGGCCACTCAGTCCAGTTCTCAGATACAGTCAATGCTTCAGACAAACTCAGTGACACACATGGCCTAAATGTCATCCCAAGCTTTGAAAGACTCTTTAAAGGCTCTATATCATACAAAATCAACTTTTTGAGCTTTTAAGTGTATTATAATGTTCATCTCTCACTAAAAACAACCCCAAAGTGGAACCGCCCCTTCCAGGAAGGTTCTGTGCTGCCAGCCCCGCCCCCAGGCTAACAGACACACCCACTTTCTCAGTGGAACTAGTGGTGATCGGCAAAACGCTTTCGTGCACAACGTGCACATCCATCACTGCAAAAGTTCACATGATGTTTGTTTTTCAGGGAGAAACAGACACGCTGCCGAGGTCGTCTCTAGGATGATGTCATGAAATGGGCGGCACCCACAAGGAGAGAAAGGCGGAGCCCCAGAGATTGAGTCGTCTTACTTCTGGGTAGGAAAATGAGCTTGAGAAAACAACTCAGATTTGACTTTTAAACAATCGCTCTTTAGTGTGCCAAAGGTAATTTATTATCATGTATCTGAAAATAGTTTCCTCTGAAAGGCTTAAGAAAAGCAGGATATGGAGCCTTTAAGTGGCTTCTGCAGCTCATGTGACCACGCCTAACAACCAGTCATAACTGATGACCAAGCTGCTGCGTTTGGGACTCATCTGGTCATCCTGACCTCCGAGCAGCCGCCATCAGGATGATTCATCAGAGCGAAGGTAAACCTGTGACCCAAAGCAGAGCCAGAACAAAAAGACCTGGATTTCTGGGTCTGCTCCTTCATCCCGTTTAGTGAAATAGATTTGCAGTGATTGTCCAGATGTTCTACCACTGTGATGTCCTCAGCCGGCATGTTTGCTGGGAGCTGGTAATAAAAGTGAAGAACTGTGGTGACAGTGAGAGCTTCTCCTAACAGCATCACCTGACTTATAGCCTCGCTGCCATAACAAAGCAACAAGTTCCTCTTCTCCCCCCCAGCACAGCTGCATGCTCCAAAGGGCGGGAATTCTCCTGATTTATTCCATGGACCTGCTTTTGACCCACTCCTGCACTGAAGACTTGCCATCACATCATTCTGTTATCAGTAAGCACTTGAAAGTGACCAGTCAAGTGTTTATAGCTCATCTGGGTCATTGTGGGCCGGCGGGGTATTTAAGGAGGGTGCATTAGTGTCATTTCTGCACAAGAGACGTCTCAGCGTTCAGAAATGTTCCAGGTGAAGCCGTTGGAGGCGTCGACTGAGACGCCCTCATTAAAAAAGCCATGTTAGAACCGTCCAATGAGGATGTCTGATGGTGAGCTGTGTGGCAGGAAGATAAGCAGGAAGGAAGACAGAAAGGAATGGATACGGCCTCTGAAAGCTCCACGTTTGCTCCACATCCAGCCGAGGAGCTCTGCCGTCTGCATGAGGAGGCTTTTGTCAAGGCTGGTGACCCACTTGGTTCAGAACGGGAAATTACATCATTTGCAAACATGCTTTTATTCCCTGATAGTGTATAATTGTACAAATGAAATGCGATTATCTTCCTAGTCCTCCACAAACAGCCGCACAGCAACACATGTGGGGGGGGGGCTTTGAACAACATTGATCATTTGGCCAAAAAATAAATAAAAACATGGCCTTAAAGCGTGAGCTCAACCCTGGGCTCAGGTTATTTTAAGGAAAGCCAATCTTTGATCAGTCAAGCTGAAATGGCTCAGATAAGTGGGAGCTACATCTCGCGGCAGGACTGCGCACCACTCTGATATTGCTATTTCCTCCCCGGTTTCTCAAGAGCGGTAAATAGCTGCTGCCCCCCCTACTCCTCCCGCATGAGCCCCCTCCCCCTTATCTGCCTCCCACTTTCTTCTGGAGATCTCTGTCACTTTAATCCACAGAGTCTGCCGCTGGTTAACAAGGAAATCCTGTGTCAATTATCACCAACCACTTCCTGCTGGGAGAGCAGCGGGGAATCAAAGGGGCCTGAGAGTCTTTCACACCAGAGAGGAGCAGTGGGCCTAATTAAATGGCCCTTGTGTCCCGCTGGCTGCCTGTGGCCAGGTGACAGATAGCCCGGCCCGACCATAACCGCCATCAGCCCGTGATTGTTTTGATAGGGGGGCCGGTAGTGGCTGTGGACGGCCTACGGAGGGCAGATTACTACCCCAAACGAATCCAAGAAACTAACATTTATGGAAAACAATGATTTACTTTTGTCCGAGGACGTGGCTCTGCTAACCAAATCCAAGCTGCCGAAGCTTTGCACAGTAAAAAGCTGCCCTGGCAAGTCAGACATTAAAATTCAGGCTTCATAAATCTGGGAATGGGAACCCCGATCTATCATTTGCACACTGGTGAGTGAAGCGTGTATATTAGGATTTGATATGCCATATTTTATCTGACTTCTAAGGACCCAGCGTTTTGGCAAAGAAAGGGAACCTTCCTTGAAGCTGAAATATGCAACGCTCAAAGTGACAACTCCCAGACCAATTTCAGGTGGAGGTCTGTGAAAGCACCACTCCAGATTCAGACAGCTTTCTATCAACTGAAGGCATCGTATGGGGTCAGTAAATCAGCCGCCTACCTGCCTTGTAGTTGTCATTTCCCTCTTAACTGTCATTTACAGGTGTCATGTGTCGCCTGCATACAGTCAGATTAAGTTATCGCCTGCTGTCACTGGGAAAAGTAGATTTCTGTATTCTTCATTAGAAAAGTTCTGAAAATTCACCGGAATTATCATTTCAAAAAATGCCGGTCTGAAACATGGTTCCCAGAATGAGTTGTGGATTGTGGGTGATGGATATTTAAATGTAGAGAATGTGAATGAGTGTGTGAAAAACAGAACTTTGCAGAATCTGACAATGGAAACGGATCTAATGTCCACAGAGCAGCAAACAGGAAGAACAGGCTGCTGGATGAAGTTCATCACAGCAGCTCTCCTAAGCCTCTCCCATCCTCCACTTCTGCTGGAGACAGCTTACCCCCCCCCCCCCCCATGTCTCGCACACCTTTAAATTTTCATACGGAGGAAAAGAGCTGCAGAAAAACCAATTTACCAACAGAGCGACATCATCTGTTTGGCCGTTTATCTCTGACACACCACCCCTCAGTCCAGTGTTGACAGTACATGATATTCCATTAATCTGCCTAATGAAAATTTAACCAGTGTTATAAACAAATAATTGGCCATTATCCTCTCAAAGATCCCGAATAAATTACTTGGGTGTTTTTCATGGCTTCTGAAAGCAGAGGAACCGGCCCCTCCTGATTGATGTGGGAATAAATGCGGGGCCGGGGCCGGCGCTGCGAGTGGGTCTCTGCTAAGCCTGTGATTGACTTAATGAGAGTCTTTGGGGTGAGTAAATGTTCCAAATTGCTCAGTCATTAGCTTCTGCTCGGCTGTCTGAAGATACCCGGATCTCCTGCGCGGGTCTCTCCTCTTGTACCATTCCGCCTGCAATTACATTTTCATTTAGAGCAAACCTCTGAAGTCCGATAGGCAGGCGCCTTTTCATTATGCTGGCCTTCTTTTTCTTTTTTATCTAAATGGTGTGAAATGTCTCTTCATTTAGACCAATTAAAGTTGAAAAAGACGGCGCTGTAATGAATTATCATACAAATTATTTACTTGAAGTCCTAATCTCTGGCTCTCCTCTTTCCCCGTCCTCCTCTCTACGGCATCGGGATGCAGATGGGAGGTTCTGCAGACGCAGACGTGATGGGGGTACACAATGGATCCACTTTGAAAGTGAAACGCATCCCCTCGTTTTGCACAAGTGCAGCAACTGAGCAACCTTCACTAATGAAACGGAAGGGGGACATCATGTCGTCGGCATAGCCCAGATATTTCATTTCAAGAGATGTCTAAGCTCTTCTTAATTAAGCTGAAGCTTATGGTTTCAAATTAAGTCATTTAATTGAGGGGGCCGGTTCTCGTCTGGAAGACGGCGTGGAGAATGTCTCCTTCTGGAGGCTTCTGGCTGACATATTAACACAGGAAAAGTTCACAAGTACAACAGCATCCGTACCTCTGGGACCGAGTCTACGTGCCCCCCCCTGAAGCTCCTCCTTGAGCTTCACACACAGAGCTGCAGCTCATCTTCTCCCCAAAATGTGGAGTTCAACAGAATAAATAAAAGAAATGAAACAGTAAATCTCTTTTTATTTTATCTTTAATAGCAGTCGGTCTACAGGCTGATGGAGCTGGGTGAGGCTGGGGAGACTGACTTGTCACCATGGCGACAGCAGCTGCTCCTTCATGCCAGAGCAGTTCTACTAAAGCCCCTCGATGAGGGGGCAGCAAGTCTGTCCTCTGCCCAGTCATCCCTTCCCCCAGATCAAAAACACAATAACAGCAAACGCCTAAAAAAAGGAAAAAACTTCTGCCCTCAGTTGCCCCACATCTACAGGAGGAAGTTACGCGGGGCTTCCAGAGGTGTTAAACTCAGCGGGCAGTAATCTTAGGCTACGTTCACACTGCAGGGCTTAATGCTCAATTCCGATGAAAAAAATCCGATTTTTTTTTTGCAGGGCCGTTCACATTTCCAATTAAATGTGATCTTTTGTGATCTCCTGTTTGACCCTGAAATGACCCAGAAGTGACCCGCATGCGCAGAAGAGTCCTCAACGGTGAACGACGTCACTGTTGTTTATGGAAGTAGCTAACGTTAGCAATGGATGTCAACAACAGTGTTGTCAACAGCGGAGCTATTTTTGCTTTATTACATTTATTTTCACAAAGGAGACAGAATAATTACTATCTTCTCATTTTAAGAAGGCATTGAAGCCAGGATCATCTGGACCCACTGTAGTGGAATGGGGATGTGGATGTGCTGGGGCCGCGCCTGTGTGTGTGTGTGTGTGTGTGTAAGAGAGAGGAGGGAGAGCGTGCAGCAAGGTAGAGAATAAGGGGGGCAGTGGGGGGCACATTCATATTGTGTGTTATGGAGGAAGGAGAACGGTGATAAAAGAAGGCTCCCCCCAGCAGAACTGCTATTGACTCTTTATTAACCCGCTCTGGAGAATCTGAGGGTCCGAACGGGGAAGTGAACCCCGGAGGAGGATCCGCCTTGGAGACCGCGCTTCTGACCACGGTCGGAAAGGAAAAAAAGTAATTGCGGGAAAGGTTCAACGCCACGCTCGGCCATTTAGCTGGAAATGTTTTCAAAAACCGCCCGGTTGTGATAAGAGCCCTGGAGTTTGGCCTGAATAGAGCTGTCACCCCAAATATTATCCAATCGGTGACCTGGCTTCCCTTCCACTGACTGGTCTCAGCAGCATCGTCCGCCATGGTTGATGTTTATGATCTAGTTCCTGCCTACTTCAATGCAGAATGATGACGTTTGTAGCGTATCGATGACGTACGGGTCGGATTCATGTGGCCTGGCCGTTCAGACGGAGGTTGCATTTGAAAAGATCGGATACGTATCATTCAGACTGTCATGAAAAGATCAGATACAGGTCACATGGGGGCAAAAAAATCAGAATTTGGTCGTTTCAGCCTGCGGTGTGAACGTAGCCTTAAGTACTCCATGATTTTCACTAATTGGTATGAAATCCCCCACAGAGCAGCTCCTGCCTGAGTTTGCTGCGTCTGCTGTGTGTCGGGCCGATTCCTTCTGACAGCCCGGGAACACAAACCGCCACGCGGATCGCCCACCTTTGGGCTTAAGTCTCAGGTACAAAGACACCACGCTTTTCACCGCAACCTCTTCTCTGTGGCTTTTGGCTTCCCCGTCACCAGCGAAGGAGAGCAAAAGCATGTTGTCATTATCAAGAAACACACAAAAGCTGCAGATCTGCCCCACTGCAAAGGAGCTGCATCAATGATGGAGACAGAGTGGGGGCGGGGGGCATCACTACATTTGCTGCCTTTAAGCAGAAGACAGACCATAATGATGGCAGGAAAAGAAGTTGGATATTTAGGAGATAAAATATAATGGTTAAAACGCGTCCATCATGACCAACGGCGTCCATCATAACTCAGGGCGCCAATCATGACCCACGGTGTCCATCATGATCAACGGCGTCCATCATGACTCACAGCGTTCATCATAATTCATGGCGTCCATCATGACTCACGGCGTCCCTCATGACTCATGGCGTCCATCATGACTCATGGCGTCCATCATTAATGGCGTCCATCATGACTCATGGCGTCCATCATTATTGGTGTCCATCATGACTCATGGCGTCCATCATTAATGGCGTCCATCATTAATGGCGTCCATCATTAATGGCGTCCATCATGACCCACGGCGTCCATCATGACCCACGGCGTCCATCATGACTCATGGCGTCCATCATTAATGGCGTCCATCATGACTCATGGCGTCCATCATGACTCATGGCGTCCATCATGACTCATGGCGTCCATCATTAATGGCGTCCATCATTAATGGCGTCCATCATGACACACGGCGTCCATCATGACTCATGGCGTCCATCATTAATGGCGTCCATCATGACTCATGGCGTCCATCATGACTCATGGCGTCCATCATTAATGGCGTCCATCATGACTCACGGCGTCCATCATTAATGGCGTCCATCATTAATGGCGTCCATCATGACTCACGGCGTCCATCATTAATGGCGTCCATCATTAATGGCGTCCATCATTAATGGCGTCCATCATGACCCACGGCGTCCATCATGACTCATGGCGTCCATCATGACTCACGGCGTCCATCATGACTCATGGCGTCCATCATTAATGGCGTCCATCATTAATGGCGTCCATCATTAATGGCGTCCATCATGACCCACGGCGTCCATCATGACTCATGGCGTCCATCATGACCCACGGCGTCCATCATGACTCATGGCGTCCATCATTAATGGCGTCCATCATGACTCATGGCGTCCATCATGACTCACAGCGCCCATCATTAATGGCGTCCATCATTAATGGCGTCCATCATGACCCACGGCGTCCATCATGACTCATGGCGTCCATCATTAATGGCGTCCACCATGACTCACGGCGTCCATCATGACTCATGGCGTCCATCATGACTCACGGCGTCCATCATTAATGGCGTCCATCATTAATGGCGTCCATCATTAATGGCGTCCATCATGACCCACGGCGTCCATCATGACTCATGGCGTCCATCATGACTCACGGCGTCCATCATTAATGGCGTCCATCATTAATGGCGTCCATCATGACCCACGGCGTCCATCATGACTCATGGCGTCCATCATGACTCACGGCGTCCATCATTAATGGCGTCCATCATTAATGGCGTCCATCATTAATGGCGTCCATCATGACTCACGGCGTCCATCATGACTCATGGCGTCCATCATTAATGGCGTCCATCATGACTCATGGCGTCCATCATGACTCATGGCGTCCATCATTAATGGCGTCCATCATGACTCATGGCGTCCATCATGACTCATGGCGTCCATCATTAATGGCGTCCATCATGACTCATGGTGTCCATCATGATTCATGGCGTCCATCATGACTCATGGCGTCCATCATTAATGGCGTCCATCATGACTCATGGCGTCCATCATGACTCATGGCGTCCATCATTAATGGCGTCCATCATGACTCATGGCGTCCATCATGACTCACGGCGTCCATCATGACTCACGTCGTCCATCATGACTCATGGCGTCCATCATTAATGGCGTCCATCATGACTCATGGCGTCCATCATGACTCACGGCGTCCATCATGACTCATGGCGTCCATCATTAATGGTGTCCATCATGACTCATGGCGTCCATCATTAATGGCGTCCATCATGACTCACGGCGTCCATCATGACTCATGGCGTCCATCATTAATGGCGTCCATCATGACTGTCCCCCCAACCACGGCTGTATGAAGCTCGTCTGCTGGACTTTTATATATGTAGTTGTAGATTTAGATAAGTTAATTCTTCTCTACGATTTCTGGTAAATCGCCTGTCCGTCCTGGGGGAGGATCCCTCCTTCATGTGGGCACCCCTGAGGTTTCTTCGTTTTTTCCGGAATCCGGTTTTTGGGAGTTTTTCCTTACCGCGAAGGGGGGTCTAAAGGCAGGGATGCCAGTATAGCTTAGTCAGTTTGTTAGTTCATTTTAGTATTTTTCTATTGAACTCTTTGTATTCGTGATCCTTTTGATTTCATGTTTTTCTTCGAAGCCCATCGAGACGACTGTTGTTGTGATTTTGGGCTATACAAATAAAACTCATGGCGTCCATCATGACTCATGGCGTCCATCATTAATGGCGTCCATCATGACTCATGGCGTCCATCATTAATGGCGTCCATCATGACCCACGGCGTCCATCATGACTCATGGCGTCCATCATGACTCACGGCGTCCATCATTAATGGCGTCCATCATGACTCATGGCGTCCATCATGACTCATGGCGTCCATCATGACTCATGGCGTCCATCATGACTCATGGCGTCCATCATTAATGGCGTCCATCATGACTCATGGCGTCCATCATTAATGGCGTCCATCATGACCCACGGCGTCCATCATGACTCATGGCGTCCATCATGACTCACGGCGTCCATCATTAATGGCGTCCATCATGACTCATGGCGTCCATCATGACTCATGGCGTCCATCATTAATGGCGTCCATCATGACTCACGGCGTCCATCATGACTCATGGCGTCCATCATGACTCACGGCGTCCATCATTAATGGCGTCCATCATTAATGGCGTCCATCATTAATGGCGTCCATCATGACCCACGGCGTCCATCATGACTCATGGCGTCCATCATGACTCACGGCGTCCATCATTAATGGCGTCCATCATGACCCACGGCGTCCATCATGACTCATGGCGTCCATCATGACTCACGGCGCCCATCATTAATGGCGTCCATCATTAATGGCGTCCATCATGACCCACGGCGTCCATCATGACTCATGGCGTCCATCATGACTCATGGCGTCCATCATTAATGGCGTCCATCATGACTCACGGCGTCCATCATGACTCATGGCGTCCATCATGACTCACGGCGTCCATCATTAATGGCGTCCATCATTAATGGCGTCCATCATTAATGGCGTCCATCATGACCCACGGCGTCCATCATGACTCATGGCGTCCATCATGACTCACGGCGTCCATCATTAATGGCGTCCATCATTAATGGCGTCCATCATTAATGGCGTCCATCATGACCCACGGCGTCCATCATGACTCACGGCGTCCATCATGACTCATGGCGTCCATCATTAATGGCGTCCATCATGACTGTCCCCCCAACCACGGCTGGATGAAGCTCGTCTGCTGGACTTTTATATATGTAGTTGTAGATTTAGATAAGTTAATTCTTCTCTACGATTTCTGGTAAATCGCCTGTCCGTCCTGGGGGAGGATCCCTCCTTCATGTGGGCACCCCTGAGGTTTCTTCGTTTTTTCCGGAATCCGGTTTTTGGGAGTTTTTCCTTACCGCGAAGGGGGGTCTAAGGGCAGGGATGCCAGTATAGCTTAGTCAGTTTGTTAGTTCATTTTAGTATTTTTCTATTGAACTCTTTGTATTCCTGATCCTTTTGAGTTCATGTTTTACTTCGAAGTCCATCGAGACGACTGTTGTTGTGATTTTGGGCTATACAAATAAAACTCATGGCGTCCATCATGACTCATGGCGTCCATCATTAATGGCGTCCATCATGACTCATGGCGTCCATCATTAATGGCGTCCATCATGACCCACGGCGTCCATCATGACTCATGGCGTCCATCATGACTCACGGCGTCCATCATTAATGGCGTCCATCATGACTCATGGCGTCCATCATGACTCATGGCGTCCATCATGACCCATGGCGTCCATCATTAATGGCGTCCATCATTAATGGCGTCCATCATGACCCACGGCGTCCATCATGACTCATGGCGTCCATCATGACTCATGGCGTCCATCATTAATGGCGTCCATCATGACCCACGGCGTCCATCATGACTCATGGCGTCCATCATGACTCACGGCGCCCATCATTAATGGCGTCCATCATTAATGGCGTCCATCATGACCCACGGCGTCCATCATGACTCATGGCGTCCATCATGACTCATGGCGTCCATCATTAATGGCGTCCATCATGACTCACAGCGTCCATCATGACTCATGGCGTCCATCATGACTCACGGCGTCCATCATTAATGGCGTCCATCATGACTCATGGCGTCCATCATGACTCATGGCGTCCATCATGACCCATGGCGTCCATCATTAATGGCGTCCATCATTAATGGCGTCCATCATGACCCACGGCGTCCATCATGACTCATGGCGTCCATCATGACTCATGGCGTCCATCATTAATGGCGTCCATCATGACCCACGGCGTCCATCATGACTCATGGCGTCCATCATGACTCACGGCGCCCATCATTAATGGCGTCCATCATTAATGGCGTCCATCATGACCCACGGCGTCCATCATGACTCATGGCGTCCATCATGACTCATGGCGTCCATCATTAATGGCGTCCATCATGACTCACGGCGTCCATCATGACTCATGGCGTCCATCATGACTCACGGCGTCCATCATTAATGGCGTCCATCATTAATGGCGTCCATCATTAATGGCGTCCATCATGACCCACGGCGTCCATCATGACTCATGGCGTCCATCATGACTCACGGCGTCCATCATTAATGGCGTCCATCATTAATGGCGTCCATCATTAATGGCGTCCATCATGACCCACGGCGTCCATCATGACTCATGGCGTCCATCATGACTCACGGCGCCCATACTTAATGGCGTCCATCATTAATGGCGTCCATCACGACCCACGGCGTCCATCATGACTCATGGCGTCCATCATGACTCACGGCGTCCATCATTAATGGCGTCCATCATGACCCACGGCGTCCATCATGACTCATGGCGTCCATCATGACCCACGGCGTCCATCATTAATGGCGTCCATCATGACCCACGGCGTCCATCATGACTCATGGCGTCCATCATGACTCACGGCGTCCATCATTAATGGCGTCCATCATTAATGGCGTCCATCATTAATGGCGTCCATCATGACCCACGGCGTCCATCATGACTCATGGTGTCCATCATGACTCATGGCGTCCATCATTAATGGCGTCCATCATGACCCACGGCGTCCATCATGACTCATGGCGTCCATCATGACTCACGGCGCCCATCATTAATGGCGTCCATCATTAATGGCGTCCATCATGACCCACGGCGTCCATCATGACTCATGGCGTCCATCATGACTCATGGCGTCCATCATTAATGGCGTCCATCATGACTCACGGCGTCCATCATGACTCATGGCGTCCATCATGACTCACGGCGTCCATCATTAATGGCGTCCATCATTAATGGCGTCCATCATTAATGGCGTCCATCATTAATGGCGTCCATCATGACCCACGGCGTCCATCATGACTCCTGGCGTCCATCATGACTCATGGCGTCCATCATTAATGGCGTCCATCATGACCCACGGCGTCCATCATGACTCATGGCGTCCATCATGACTCACGGCGCCCATCATTAATGGCGTCCATCATTAATGGCGTCCATCATGACCCACGGCGTCCATCATGACTCATGGCGTCCATCATGACTCATGGCGTCCATCATGACTCATGGCGTCCATCATTAATGGCGTCCATCATTAATGGCGTCCATCATTAATGGCGTCCATCATGACTCACGGCGTCCATCATGACTCATGGCGTCCATCATGACTCACGGCGTCCATCATTAATGGCGTCCATCATTAATGGCGTCCATCATGACCCACGGCGTCCATCATGACTCATGGCGTCCATCATGACTCACGGCGTCCATCATTAATGGCGTCCATCATTAATGGCGTCCAACATGACCCACGGCGTCCATCATGACTCATGGCGTCCATCATGACTCACGGCGTCCATCATTAATGGCGTCCATCATGACCCACGGCGTCCATCATGACTCATGGCGTCCATCATGACCCACGGCGTCCATCATTAATGGCGTCCATCATTAATGGCGTCCATCATTAATGGCGTCCATCATGACCCACGGCGTCCATCATGACTCATGGCGTCCATCATGACTCACGGCGTCCATCATTAATGGCGTCCATCATTAATGGCGTCCATCATGACCCACGGCGTCCATCATGACTCATGGCGTCCATCATGACTCACGGCGCCCATCATTAATGGCGTCCATCATTAATGGCGTCCATCATGACTCACGGCGCCCATCATTAATGGCGTCCATCATTAATGGCGTCCATCATGACCCACGGCGTCCATCATGACTCATGGCGTCCATCATGACTCATGGCGTCCATCATTAATGGCGTCCATCATGACTCACGGCGTCCATCATGACTCATGGCGTCCATCATGACTCACGGCGTCCATCATTAATGGCGTCCATCATTAATGGCGTCCATCATTAATGGCGTCCATCATGACTCATGGCGTCCATCATGACCCACGGCGTCCATCATGACTCATGGCGTCCATCATTAATGGCGTCCACCATGACTCACGGCGTCCATCATGACTCATGGCGTCCATCATGACTCACGGCGTCCATCATTAATGGCGTCCATCATTAATGGCGTCCATCATTAATGGCGTCCATCATGACCCACGGCGTCCATCATGACTCATGGCGTCCATCATGACCCACGGCGTCCATCATTAATGGCGTCCATCATTAATGGGGTCCATCATGAATGGCGTCCATCATGACCCACGGCGTCCATCATGACTCATGGCGTCCATCATGACTCACGGCGTCCATCATTAATGGCGTCCATCATTAATGGCGTCCATCATTAATGGCGTCCATCATGACCCACGGCGTCCATCATGACTCATGGCGTCCATCATGACTCACGGCGCCCATCATTAATGGCGTCCATCATTAATGGCGTCCATCATGACCCACGGCGTCCATCATGACTCATGGCGTCCATCATGACTCACGGCGTCCATCATTAATGGCGTCCATCATGACTCACGGCGTCCATCATTAATGGCGTCCATCATTAATGGCGTCCATCATGACCCACGGCGTCCATCATGACTCATGGCGTCCATCATTAATGGCGTCCATCATTAATGGCGTCCATCATTAATGGCGTCCATCATGACCCACGGCGTCCATCATGACTCATGGCGTCCATCATGACTCACGGCGTCCATCATGACTCATGGCATCCATCATTAATGGCGTCCATCATTAATGGCGTCCATCATTAATGGCGTCCATCATGACCCATGGCGTCCATCATGACTCATGGCGTCCATCATGACTCATGGCGTCCATCATGACTCATGGCGTCCATCATTAATGGCGTCCATCATTAATGGCGTCCATCATGACTCACGGCGTCCATCATGACTCATGGCGTCCATCATGACTCATGGCGTCCATCATTAATGGCGTCCATCATTAATGGCGTCCATCATGACCCACGGCGTCCATCATGACTCATGGCGTCCATCATGACTCATGGCGTCCATCATGACTCATGGCGTCCATCATTAATGGCGTCCATCATTAATGGCGTCCATCATGACCCACGGCGTCCATCATGACTCATGGCGTCCATCATGACTCATGGCGTCCATCATGACTCATGGCGTCCATCATTAATGGCGTCCATCATGACTCACGGCGTCCATCATGACTAATGGCGTCCATCATGACCCACGGCGTCCATCATGACTCATGGCGTCCATCATTAATGGCGTTCATCATTAATGGCGTCCATTATTAATGGCGTCCATCATTAATGGCGTCCATCATGACCCACGGCGTCCATCATGACTCATGGCGTCCATCATGACTCATGGCGTCCATCATGACTCATGGCGTCCATCATTAATGGCGTCCATCATTAATGGCGTCCATCATTAATGGCGTCCATCATGACCCACGGCGTCCATCATGACTCATGGCGTCCATCATGACTCACGGCGTCCATCATTAATGGCGTCCATCATTAATGGCGTCCATCATTAATGGCGTCCATCATGACCCACGGCGTCCATCATGACTCATGGCGTCCATCATTAATGGCGTCCATCATGACCCACGGCGTCCATCATGACTCATGGCGTCCATCATGACTCACGGCGCCCATCATTAATGGCGTCCATCATTAATGGCGTCCATCACGACCCACGGCGTCCATCATGACTCATGGCGTCCATCATGACTCACGGCGTCCATCATTAATGGCGTCCATCATGACCCACGGCGTCCATCATGACTCATGGCGTCCATCATGACCCACGGCGTCCATCATTAATGGCGTCCATCATTAATGGCGTCCATCATGACCCACGGCGTCCATCATGACTCATGGCGTCCATCATGACTCACGGCGTCCATCATTAATGGCGTCCATCATTAATGGCGTCCATCATTAATGGCGTCCATCATGACCCACGGCGTCCATCATGACTCATGGTGTCCATCATGACTCATGGCGTCCATCATTAATGGCGTCCATCATTACCCACGGCGTCCATCATGACTCATGGCGTCCATTGTGACTCACGGCGCCCATCATTAATGGCGTCCATTATTAATGGCGTCCATCATGACCCACGGCGTCCATCATGACTCATGGCGTCCATCATGACTCATGGCGTCCATCATTAATGGCGTCCATCATGACTCACGGCGTCCATCATGACTCATGGCGTCCATCATGACTCACGGCGTCCATCATTAATGGCGTCCATCATTAATGGCGTCCATCATTAATGGCGTCCATCATTAATGGCGTCCATCATGACCCACGGCGTCCATCATGACTCCTGGCGTCCATCATGACTTATGGCGTCCATCATTAATGGCGTCCATCATGACCCACGGCGTCCATCATGACTCATGGCGTCCATCATGACTCATGGCGTCCATCATGACTCACGGCGCCCATCATTAATGGCGTCCATCATTAATGGCGTCCATCATGACCCACGGCGTCCATCATGACTCATGGCGTCCATCATGACTCATGGCGTCCATCATGACTCATGGCGTCCATCATTAATGGCGTCCATCATTAATGGCGTCCATCATTAATGGCGTCCATCATGACTCACGGCGTCCATCATGACTCATGGCGTCCATCATGACTCACGGCGTCCATCATTAATGGCGTCCATCATTAATGGCGTCCATCATTAATGACGTCCATCATGACCTACGGCGTCCATCATGACTCATGGCGTCCATCATGACTCACGGCGTCCATCATTAATGGCGTCCATCATTAATGGCGTCCATCATGACCCACGGCGTCCATCATGACTCATGGCGTCCATCATGACTCACGGCGTCCATCATTAATGGCGTCCATCATGACCCACGGCGTCCATCATGACTCATGGCGTCCATCATGACCCACGGCGTCCATCATTAATGGCGTCCATCATTAATGGCGTCCATCATTAATGGCGTCCATCATGACCCACGGCGTCCATCATGACTCATGGCGTCCATCATGACTCACGGCGTCCATCATTAATGGCGTCCATCATTAATGGCGTCCATCATTAATGGCGTCCATCATGACCCACGGCGTCCATCATGACTCATGGCGTCCATCATGACTCACGGCGCCCATCATTAATGGCGTCCATCATTAATGGCGTCCATCATGACTCACGGCGCCCATCATTAATGGCGTCCATCATTAATGGCGTCCATCATGACCCACGGCGTCCATCATGACTCATGGCGTCCATCATGACTCATGGCGTCCATCATTAATGGCGTCCATCATGACTCACGGCGTCCATCATGACTCATGGCGTCCATCATGACTCACGGCGTCCATCATTAATGGCGTCCATCATTAATGGCGTCCATCATTAATGGCGTCCATCATGACTCATGGCGTCCATCATGACCCACGGCGTCCATCATGACTCATGGCGTCCATCATTAATGGCGTCCACCATGACTCACGGCGTCCATCATGACTCATGGCGTCCATCATGACTCACGGCGTCCATCATTAATGGCGTCCATCATTAATGGCGTCCATCATTAATGGCGTCCATCATGACCCACGGCGTCCATCATGACTCATGGCGTCCAACCCACGGCGTCCATCATTAATGGCGTCCATCATTAATGGCGTCCATCATGAATGGCGTCCATCATGACCCACGGCGTCCATCATGACTCATGGCGTCCATCATGACTCACGGCGTCCATCATTAATGGCGTCCATCATTAATGGCGTCCATCATTAATGGCGTCCATCATGACCCACGGCGTCCATCATGACTCATGGCGTCCATCATGACTCACGGCGCCCATCATTAATGGCGTCCATCATTAATGGCGTCCATCATGACCCACGGCGTCCATCATGACTCATGGCGTCCATCATGACTCACGGCGTCCATCATTAATGGCGTCCATCATGACTCACGGCGTCCATCATTAATGGCGTCCATCATTAATGGCGTCCATCATGACCCACGGCGTCCATCATGACTCATGGCGTCCATCATTAATGGCGTCCATCATTAATGGCGTCCATCATTAATGGCGTCCATCATGACCCACGGCGTCCATCATGACTCATGGCGTCCATCATGACTCACGGCGTCCATCATTAATGGCGTCCATCATGACCCATGGCGTCCATCATTAATGGCGTCCATCATTAATGGCGTCCATCATGACCCATGGCGTCCATCATGACTCATGGCGTCCATCATTAATGGCGTCCATCATGACTCATGGCGTCCATCATTAATGGCGTCCATCATGACTCACGGCGTCCATCATGACTCATGGCGTCCATCATGACTCATGGCGTCCATCATTAATGGCGTCCATCATTAATGGCGTCCATCATGACCCACGGCGTCCATCATGACTCATGGCGTCCATCATGACTCATGGCGTCCATCATGACTCACGGCGTCCATCATGACTCATGGCGTCCATCATGACTCACGGCGTCCATCATTAATGGCGTCCATCATTAATGGCGTCCATCATTAATGGCGTCCATCATGACCCACGGCGTCCATCATGACTCATGGCGTCCATCATGACTCACGGCGTCCATCATTAATGGCGTCCATCATGACCCACGGCGTCCATCATGACTCATGGCGTCCATCATGACTCACGGCGCCCATCATTAATGGCGTCCATCATTAATGGCGTCCATCATGACCCACGGCGTCCATCATGACTCATGGCGTCCATCATGACTCATGGCGTCCATCATTAATGGCGTCCATCATGACTCACGGCGTCCATCATGACTCATGGCGTCCATCATGACTCACGGCGTCCATTATTAATGGCGTCCATCATTAATGGCGTCCATCATTAATGGCGTCCATCATGACCCACGGCGTCCATCATGACTCATGGCGTCCATCATGACTCACGGCGTCCATCATTAATGGCGTCCATCATTAATGGCGTCCATCATTAATGGCGTCCATCATGACCCACGGCGTCCATCATGACTCACGGCGTCCATCATGACTCATGGCGTCCATCATTAATGGCGTCCATCATGACTGTCCCCCCAACCACGGCTGGATGAAGCTCGTCTGCTGGACTTTTATATATGTAGTTGTAGATTTAGATAAGTTAATTCTTCTCTACGATTTCTGGTAAATCGCCTGTCCGTCCTGGGGGAGGATCCCTCCTTCATGTGGGCACCCCTGAGGTTTCTTCGTTTTTTCCGGAATCCGGTTTTTGGGAGTTTTTCCTTACCGCGAAGGGGGGTCTAAGGGCAGGGATGCCAGTATAGCTTAGTCAGTTTGTTAGTTCATTTTAGTATTTTTCTATTGAACTCTTTGTATTCCTGATCCTTTTGAGTTCATGTTTTACTTCGAAGTCCATCGAGACGACTGTTGTTGTGATTTTGGGCTATACAAATAAAACTCATGGCGTCCATCATGACTCATGGCGTCCATCATTAATGGCGTCCATCATGACTCATGGCGTCCATCATTAATGGCGTCCATCATGACCCACGGCGTCCATCATGACTCATGGCGTCCATCATGACTCACGGCGTCCATCATTAATGGCGTCCATCATGACTCATGGCGTCCATCATGACTCATGGCGTCCATCATGACCCATGGCGTCCATCATTAATGGCGTCCATCATTAATGGCGTCCATCATGACCCACGGCGTCCATCATGACTCATGGCGTCCATCATGACTCATGGCGTCCATCATTAATGGCGTCCATCATGACCCACGGCGTCCATCATGACTCATGGCGTCCATCATGACTCACGGCGCCCATCATTAATGGCGTCCATCATTAATGGCGTCCATCATGACCCACGGCGTCCATCATGACTCATGGCGTCCATCATGACTCATGGCGTCCATCATTAATGGCGTCCATCATGACTCACAGCGTCCATCATGACTCATGGCGTCCATCATGACTCACGGCGTCCATCATTAATGGCGTCCATCATGACTCATGGCGTCCATCATGACTCATGGCGTCCATCATGACCCATGGCGTCCATCATTAATGGCGTCCATCATTAATGGCGTCCATCATGACCCACGGCGTCCATCATGACTCATGGCGTCCATCATGACTCATGGCGTCCATCATTAATGGCGTCCATCATGACCCACGGCGTCCATCATGACTCATGGCGTCCATCATGACTCACGGCGCCCATCATTAATGGCGTCCATCATTAATGGCGTCCATCATGACCCACGGCGTCCATCATGACTCATGGCGTCCATCATGACTCATGGCGTCCATCATTAATGGCGTCCATCATGACTCACGGCGTCCATCATGACTCATGGCGTCCATCATGACTCACGGCGTCCATCATTAATGGCGTCCATCATTAATGGCGTCCATCATTAATGGCGTCCATCATGACCCACGGCGTCCATCATGACTCATGGCGTCCATCATGACTCACGGCGTCCATCATTAATGGCGTCCATCATTAATGGCGTCCATCATTAATGGCGTCCATCATGACCCACGGCGTCCATCATGACTCATGGCGTCCATCATGACTCACGGCGCCCATACTTAATGGCGTCCATCATTAATGGCGTCCATCACGACCCACGGCGTCCATCATGACTCATGGCGTCCATCATGACTCACGGCGTCCATCATTAATGGCGTCCATCATGACCCACGGCGTCCATCATGACTCATGGCGTCCATCATGACCCACGGCGTCCATCATTAATGGCGTCCATCATGACCCACGGCGTCCATCATGACTCATGGCGTCCATCATGACTCACGGCGTCCATCATTAATGGCGTCCATCATTAATGGCGTCCATCATTAATGGCGTCCATCATGACCCACGGCGTCCATCATGACTCATGGTGTCCATCATGACTCATGGCGTCCATCATTAATGGCGTCCATCATGACCCACGGCGTCCATCATGACTCATGGCGTCCATCATGACTCACGGCGCCCATCATTAATGGCGTCCATCATTAATGGCGTCCATCATGACCCACGGCGTCCATCATGACTCATGGCGTCCATCATGACTCATGGCGTCCATCATTAATGGCGTCCATCATGACTCACGGCGTCCATCATGACTCATGGCGTCCATCATGACTCACGGCGTCCATCATTAATGGCGTCCATCATTAATGGCGTCCATCATTAATGGCGTCCATCATTAATGGCGTCCATCATGACCCACGGCGTCCATCATGACTCCTGGCGTCCATCATGACTCATGGCGTCCATCATTAATGGCGTCCATCATGACCCACGGCGTCCATCATGACTCATGGCGTCCATCATGACTCACGGCGCCCATCATTAATGGCGTCCATCATTAATGGCGTCCATCATGACCCACGGCGTCCATCATGACTCATGGCGTCCATCATGACTCATGGCGTCCATCATGACTCATGGCGTCCATCATTAATGGCGTCCATCATTAATGGCGTCCATCATTAATGGCGTCCATCATGACTCACGGCGTCCATCATGACTCATGGCGTCCATCATGACTCACGGCGTCCATCATTAATGGCGTCCATCATTAATGGCGTCCATCATGACCCACGGCGTCCATCATGACTCATGGCGTCCATCATGACTCACGGCGTCCATCATTAATGGCGTCCATCATTAATGGCGTCCAACATGACCCACGGCGTCCATCATGACTCATGGCGTCCATCATGACTCACGGCGTCCATCATTAATGGCGTCCATCATGACCCACGGCGTCCATCATGACTCATGGCGTCCATCATGACCCACGGCGTCCATCATTAATGGCGTCCATCATTAATGGCGTCCATCATTAATGGCGTCCATCATGACCCACGGCGTCCATCATGACTCATGGCGTCCATCATGACTCACGGCGTCCATCATTAATGGCGTCCATCATTAATGGCGTCCATCATGACCCACGGCGTCCATCATGACTCATGGCGTCCATCATGACTCACGGCGCCCATCATTAATGGCGTCCATCATTAATGGCGTCCATCATGACTCACGGCGCCCATCATTAATGGCGTCCATCATTAATGGCGTCCATCATGACCCACGGCGTCCATCATGACTCATGGCGTCCATCATGACTCATGGCGTCCATCATTAATGGCGTCCATCATGACTCACGGCGTCCATCATGACTCATGGCGTCCATCATGACTCACGGCGTCCATCATTAATGGCGTCCATCATTAATGGCGTCCATCATTAATGGCGTCCATCATGACTCATGGCGTCCATCATGACCCACGGCGTCCATCATGACTCATGGCGTCCATCATTAATGGCGTCCACCATGACTCACGGCGTCCATCATGACTCATGGCGTCCATCATGACTCACGGCGTCCATCATTAATGGCGTCCATCATTAATGGCGTCCATCATTAATGGCGTCCATCATGACCCACGGCGTCCATCATGACTCATGGCGTCCATCATGACCCACGGCGTCCATCATTAATGGCGTCCATCATTAATGGGGTCCATCATGAATGGCGTCCATCATGACCCACGGCGTCCATCATGACTCATGGCGTCCATCATGACTCACGGCGTCCATCATTAATGGCGTCCATCATTAATGGCGTCCATCATTAATGGCGTCCATCATGACCCACGGCGTCCATCATGACTCATGGCGTCCATCATGACTCACGGCGCCCATCATTAATGGCGTCCATCATTAATGGCGTCCATCATGACCCACGGCGTCCATCATGACTCATGGCGTCCATCATGACTCACGGCGTCCATCATTAATGGCGTCCATCATGACTCACGGCGTCCATCATTAATGGCGTCCATCATTAATGGCGTCCATCATGACCCACGGCGTCCATCATGACTCATGGCGTCCATCATTAATGGCGTCCATCATTAATGGCGTCCATCATTAATGGCGTCCATCATGACCCACGGCGTCCATCATGACTCATGGCGTCCATCATGACTCACGGCGTCCATCATGACTCATGGCATCCATCATTAATGGCGTCCATCATTAATGGCGTCCATCATTAATGGCGTCCATCATGACCCATGGCGTCCATCATGACTCATGGCGTCCATCATGACTCATGGCGTCCATCATGACTCATGGCGTCCATCATTAATGGCGTCCATCATTAATGGCGTCCATCATGACTCACGGCGTCCATCATGACTCATGGCGTCCATCATGACTCATGGCGTCCATCATTAATGGCGTCCATCATTAATGGCGTCCATCATGACCCACGGCGTCCATCATGACTCATGGCGTCCATCATGACTCATGGCGTCCATCATGACTCATGGCGTCCATCATTAATGGCGTCCATCATTAATGGCGTCCATCATGACCCACGGCGTCCATCATGACTCATGGCGTCCATCATGACTCATGGCGTCCATCATGACTCATGGCGTCCATCATTAATGGCGTCCATCATGACTCACGGCGTCCATCATGACTAATGGCGTCCATCATGACCCACGGCGTCCATCATGACTCATGGCGTCCATCATTAATGGCGTTCATCATTAATGGCGTCCATCATTAATGGCGTCCATCATTAATGGCGTCCATCATGACCCACGGCGTCCATCATGACTCATGGCGTCCATCATGACTCATGGCGTCCATCATGACTCATGGCGTCCATCATTAATGGCGTCCATCATTAATGGCGTCCATCATTAATGGCGTCCATCATGACCCACGGCGTCCATCATGACTCATGGCGTCCATCATGACTCACGGCGTCCATCATTAATGGCGTCCATCATTAATGGCGTCCATCATTAATGGCGTCCATCATGACCCACGGCGTCCATCATGACTCATGGCGTCCATCATTAATGGCGTCCATCATGACCCACGGCGTCCATCATGACTCATGGCGTCCATCATGACTCACGGCGCCCATCATTAATGGCGTCCATCATTAATGGCGTCCATCACGACCCACGGCGTCCATCATGACTCATGGCGTCCATCATGACTCACGGCGTCCATCATTAATGGCGTCCATCATGACCCACGGCGTCCATCATGACTCATGGCGTCCATCATGACCCACGGCGTCCATCATTAATGGCGTCCATCATTAATGGCGTCCATCATGACCCACGGCGTCCATCATGACTCATGGCGTCCATCATGACTCACGGCGTCCATCATTAATGGCGTCCATCATTAATGGCGTCCATCATTAATGGCGTCCATCATGACCCACGGCGTCCATCATGACTCATGGTGTCCATCATGACTCATGGCGTCCATCATTAATGGCGTCCATCATTACCCACGGCGTCCATCATGACTCATGGCGTCCATTGTGACTCACGGCGCCCATCATTAATGGCGTCCATTATTAATGGCGTCCATCATGACCCACGGCGTCCATCATGACTCATGGCGTCCATCATGACTCATGGCGTCCATCATTAATGGCGTCCATCATGACTCACGGCGTCCATCATGACTCATGGCGTCCATCATGACTCACGGCGTCCATCATTAATGGCGTCCATCATTAATGGCGTCCATCATTAATGGCGTCCATCATTAATGGCGTCCATCATGACCCACGGCGTCCATCATGACTCCTGGCGTCCATCATGACTTATGGCGTCCATCATTAATGGCGTCCATCATGACCCACGGCGTCCATCATGACTCATGGCGTCCATCATGACTCATGGCGTCCATCATGACTCACGGCGCCCATCATTAATGGCGTCCATCATTAATGGCGTCCATCATGACCCACGGCGTCCATCATGACTCATGGCGTCCATCATGACTCATGGCGTCCATCATGACTCATGGCGTCCATCATTAATGGCGTCCATCATTAATGGCGTCCATCATTAATGGCGTCCATCATGACTCACGGCGTCCATCATGACTCATGGCGTCCATCATGACTCACGGCGTCCATCATT
This sequence comes from Oryzias latipes, assembly GCF_053564925.1. Taxonomy (NCBI): domain Eukaryota; kingdom Metazoa; phylum Chordata; class Actinopteri; order Beloniformes; family Adrianichthyidae; genus Oryzias; species Oryzias latipes. The sequence continues at coordinate 32,378,106 of NC_136251.1, read as the reverse complement.
AATGGCGTCCATCATTAATGGCGTCCATCATTAATGGCGTCCATCATGACCCACGGCGTCCATCATGACTCATGGCGTCCATCATGACTCACGGCGTCCATCATTAATGGCGTCCATCATTAATGGCGTCCATCATGACCCACGGCGTCCATCATGACTCATGGCGTCCATCATGACTCACGGCGTCCATCATTAATGGCGTCCATCATGACCCACGGCGTCCATCATGACTCATGGCGTCCATCATGACCCACGGCGTCCATCATTAATGGCGTCCATCATTAATGGCGTCCATCATTAATGGCGTCCATCATGACCCACGGCGTCCATCATGACTCATGGCGTCCATCATGACTCACGGCGTCCATCATTAATGGCGTCCATCATTAATGGCGTCCATCATTAATGGCGTCCATCATGACCCACGGCGTCCATCATGACTCATGGCGTCCATCATGACTCACGGCGCCCATCATTAATGGCGTCCATCATTAATGGCGTCCATCATGACTCACGGCGCCCATCATTAATGGCGTCCATCATTAATGGCGTCCATCATGACCCACGGCGTCCATCATGACTCATGGCGTCCATCATGACTCATGGCGTCCATCATTAATGGCGTCCATCATGACTCACGGCGTCCATCATGACTCATGGCGTCCATCATGACTCACGGCGTCCATCATTAATGGCGTCCATCATTAATGGCGTCCATCATTAATGGCGTCCATCATGACTCATGGCGTCCATCATGACCCACGGCGTCCATCATGACTCATGGCGTCCATCATTAATGGCGTCCACCATGACTCACGGCGTCCATCATGACTCATGGCGTCCATCATGACTCACGGCGTCCATCATTAATGGCGTCCATCATTAATGGCGTCCATCATTAATGGCGTCCATCATGACCCACGGCGTCCATCATGACTCATGGCGTCCAACCCACGGCGTCCATCATTAATGGCGTCCATCATTAATGGCGTCCATCATGAATGGCGTCCATCATGACCCACGGCGTCCATCATGACTCATGGCGTCCATCATGACTCACGGCGTCCATCATTAATGGCGTCCATCATTAATGGCGTCCATCATTAATGGCGTCCATCATGACCCACGGCGTCCATCATGACTCATGGCGTCCATCATGACTCACGGCGCCCATCATTAATGGCGTCCATCATTAATGGCGTCCATCATGACCCACGGCGTCCATCATGACTCATGGCGTCCATCATGACTCACGGCGTCCATCATTAATGGCGTCCATCATGACTCACGGCGTCCATCATTAATGGCGTCCATCATTAATGGCGTCCATCATGACCCACGGCGTCCATCATGACTCATGGCGTCCATCATTAATGGCGTCCATCATTAATGGCGTCCATCATTAATGGCGTCCATCATGACCCACGGCGTCCATCATGACTCATGGCGTCCATCATGACTCACGGCGTCCATCATTAATGGCGTCCATCATGACCCATGGCGTCCATCATTAATGGCGTCCATCATTAATGGCGTCCATCATGACCCATGGCGTCCATCATGACTCATGGCGTCCATCATTAATGGCGTCCATCATGACTCATGGCGTCCATCATTAATGGCGTCCATCATGACTCACGGCGTCCATCATGACTCATGGCGTCCATCATGACTCATGGCGTCCATCATTAATGGCGTCCATCATTAATGGCGTCCATCATGACCCACGGCGTCCATCATGACTCATGGCGTCCATCATGACTCATGGCGTCCATCATGACTCATGGCGTCCATCATTAATGGCGTCCATCATGACTCACGGCGCCCGTTTCTCTGTCAGTAACCAAATAAAATCCTGCAACAGCTAACCATGTGGGACACGCTCCTGCAGGCGCGCTAATCGCTGCCTATTAAGCAACGCTGCCTTTAATGGGGCAGCACCTTTGGGGGGGTTTGCTGGGTGGGGGGACACAGACCTGCAGCCAGTTTGCATGAATGGCTGTCTGAACCTCTGATTGCTGCTTGGGTTGTAGTTTAAACGAACATAAAAGCCCGACAGGTTAATCCCAAGTGCTCCTCGTCAGTGGGTGTATCTTCACTTCCACTGCACCTCGCTGAACAAACACCTTGACTTTAGGTCAATAGCCAGCTGTCACGGCGTGGTTGAGGCTCAGCAGTGTCATGAGCCGAGGTGTCATGAGGGGAGGGCTCCTTTAGCTGCAGGCTAACATCACCTCCCTCTCACTTTGGCACAAGGAGCTCTGTTTCTTTAGTCTTAATGAGCAAGTTTCACCTTAAAAAAGGAATTTCAAACTATGCATGTGTTTCTGAATAGGAGGGGGTGAAACTATTAATTAAAAGTGGAACAGGTTCCTATTTTAGTGGAAAGTGCAGAAACGATGAGCCTTTGTTAAGGCAGGCCCAGGAGCAAAGCTTTCATTAGCCTCCATGCATGGCAAAAGCAATTCATCAACTGTAATTTTGCCTCTATGGGCAGAAAAGAAGGATCAACCTCAGCATGCTATTTATGGAGATTTACGGAAGTCTGGGAAATGCTAATGTGATTAACATTTATCTACAACATGTTTCCAAATGGCCCTCATGTCCACATTCTCCTCTAAGATTAACTTCCTGCTCTCGCTCGGGAAGAAGAAAAAGACCTCAGTGATTGATAGCGAATCTGCTTTGCAGTGCAAGAGCACACAATGATGATGTTTTGGAGAAGTCTGTCACATTAGCAGAGGACCCCCCCATTCCTCTAAATATCTCTCTTTATGTGCGTCTGTCCCCAGATGAAGGCGCGGCGAGCAGAGCGGCGCTTTTGTCCTACCCGAGTGTCTCTCTCAGAGATGTGAACTGTTTCACGGATTAGCCGAGCACAGATTTATTTAATGCATCCTCATGGAGTATTGTTGAAATCTATTTTGGGATGTGCTGCTTGCCGAGCTGTAAGCCTGCTAATATCTGCCTGAGCGACCCGCTTCAGGACCAGATCAGCACATCGGAGGTCTTCTGCAGGAACAGGACGCTCCTGTCCAGCCTCGTCCTGCTGTTTGCATGGACTGATTGAATATTTGAGTCACTGCGCCGCGTTTGCCGCGAGAGGCCCCCTTTCTGATGGCGGCTTAAGGTTTCTGAGAGGCCAACAAAGCCACGCGTGGATCCACGGCAGAACATTTGCATTTAAGCTGTGGATTTAGGAAGAGCTGCTCCCCGGAATGCTAATAATGTTGGAAATTCAGAATGCAGAGCATTTATTCAGGAACATGTTTAGATGTAGAAGTGGATGAAGTAAAGCCCGATTGTTCTGTGGGGGAAATGTAAACTGCAGTGACTCCAGTTCCTGAAAATAAACCCCAAACTCACACTACACTTCCCAGCATGCCTGAGGGGGGATGAGGTTTGGACCGGCTCTCTTTGCAGTGACAGAGTGACACAAAAGAGCAAAGCCAGAGGCTGTGCAGGAGTGGGGGGGGGACAAAAGAGAAGACATGGGCTTTGCAGGGAGGACACGATAAAGCCAGGAGCATTATCGGCAGTGTGAAAGACGGGGGCCATACTTCAAACGGGATTTTCTCTCCATGACAGGACGCTGACGCACAGCAGAGCTGTGCAGCAGCAGCATTCAGCTGCAGGGCTTTGAGGATCTGTGGAAATGCAGAAGACTACAACGCTGTGATAGCATCTCACACGGGGAGGGGGCACATTAGATAAGTAAATATAACAGAAGTCAACAATGCAAACATGTGGAAAGGTTTCCTCTCTCTGTTCTGTCAGAAACACAATGAACTGACGGGAAGAATGCAGCTCAGCCTCCCAGATGTTCACAATCACAGCAGCAAGGCTCATCATCGGGATTTCAACCTGAAACCACAGACACATTCTAGAAAAAGGCCTTTTTTCTGGGGCTGTAAAGATTCTTTTTAACAATGATCCAATTCATAGTCGATATTCATTCATGTTGATTGATCCGATTGGATCCAGATCCTCTTCATCCAAACTTCCAGACAGAAATTCCTGCTACTGAACAGTTTTCCAGATTCTTGGATTTCTTCCAGATCATCAAGTTAAATGAATTCTGTGTCCAAACCAACAAGTAAACTAGAATGAATGTCAAATCCACTCACATGTTAGTTCCCTAAAGTTCACCACTGTTGTTTTTCCACATCCAAAGAATCCAAAGGGAACATTCTTAGAACATTCTAGACCCTGGATGGTCACATGACTTTATTCAAAGTCTGTCCACACATTGGACTGGAATGATGGACTGATGTCTGCTGTGATTGGTCGGCTTTACCTTAGAGACACATAAATCTATTGTACCTCAATCTGAGCGGTGTTTTCCAACAATGATTATCAATTGATCTCATTTCAAATTGTTTTTAATGCTACAGGTTGATTTGATTAGATTAACAACTTGCTGCAGACAGATGGATCTGGTTGGATCGTAGGAATCGATTAATCAATTATCGTCACACCCCTAATAAGTAGACACCATTACCACCTTTATACAGAGAAGAAACGACATCTAAACTCGACACGCACAAACCCAAAATAAACAGAAAGCATTTATTTATTGAGGACTATTCTACTTGCAGCAGATCTGTGTGAAAAAAAAAGTTTTCTAAAACAAGTAAAAAGAGGGTGAAATACTTAGCGAGTCATCAGATCTTCACCTGAAATAAACACAAAGCCTCTGGAAGATGAAGGACTTGGACAGTTTGGTTCAACTAAGTCTGAACAGGCTTTGAATTTCAATGTTTTTTTTCTTTGAGATTTAAATAAATCTGAAATAACTGTGCATGCTTGTTCTTGTGAAAAAGTGGGAGGAGCCAGACAGAAACGCATCAGGTTGGAGCGCCGTAAAACAGAGAGCTCAGAGAAATGCTTGGTCACCACGTCTCCTTTGTCATCGTTCCTGTTGTAGAAAACGTTTCAGTTTTTTCTCACAAGTAGAATAGTCCTCAATGAATAAAAGCTTTCTGTTTATTTTGGGTTTGTGTGTGTCGAGTTTACATTTGAGTGAAGATAAAAACCATAGACGGAATTTGTTCCTAAACTATTGTATCTGTATTTTAGCATCTTTTTACGGTGAATCAAATCAAATCAACCTTTATTTATATAGCACTTTTACAACAACACACGTCACTCAAAGTGCTGTGCATAAAAACAATAAAGTTTGAAAATATATTTAAAACATGAACAAACATAAACCTTAAGAGACATAAAATAGTAAGTGTGACTAAAAAATTAAAAATAAATACAATTAAATAAATAAATAAGTGTATGTACATACACACATAAAACTAGTAAAAAGAGAAAATAAATAATTTAAATATCAAATAAATTCCTAGAATTCAACTAAAAGCTAAATTAAAAAGGTAGGTCTTAAGCCTTCCTTTCAAAACATGAACAGTCTCTGCGGCCCTGATGCATGCTGGGAGGCTGTTCCACAGGCGAGGTCCGTAAAAACTGAATGCCCCCTGGTCCTCGTCAGAACGCGTGTGGCTGAATTTTGCAGCAGTTGAAGGTTTGCTTAACTTGTTCTGGGGAGACCAGAGAGCAAGGCATTACAGTAATCTAATCTGCTGGTAATAACAGCATTAGCACCTCTGTGCTGGCAAGAGAGAGAAATGGGCGGAGTCTGGCTATATTTTTTAGATGATAAAATCCTGTTTGCGTGATATTTTTAATTTTCAATTCAATTCAATTTTATTTGTATAGCCCAAAATCACAACAACAGTTGTCTCGATGGGCTTCGAAGTAAAACATGAAATCAAAAGGATCATGAATACAAAGAGTTCAATAGGAAAATACTAAAATGAACTAAACAAACTGACTAAGCTATACTGGCATCCCTGCCCTTAGACCCCCCTTCACGGTAAGGAAAAACTCCTAAAAAAAACGGATTCTGGAAAAAAGGAAGAAACCTCAGGGGTGTCCACATGAAGGAGGGATCCTCCCCCAGGACGGACAGGCGATTTACCAGAACTCTTAGAGAAGAATTAACTTATCTAAATCTACAACTACATATATAAAGTCCAGCAGACGAGCTTCATCCAGCCGTGGTTGGGGGGACAGTCAGGGGTGAATGAAATTCATCTCAGAGTCAAAAATGACACCCAGGTTTCTCACAGACGGAGAAGTTTTGTAATTCTTTAGTTTAGATAAAACAATCTCTCTCTTGTCCTCAGAACCGATCACTAAAACCTGTTTTGTCCTGGTTTAGCTGCAGGAAGTTCTTTTCCATCCATGACTTAATGTCTAAAATGCATTTTCAGAGTGTGTTGACCGACTCTTCGTCATCAGGAGACACAGCGATGTAGAGTTGAGTGTCATCAGCGTAGCTATGAAAACAAACGCCATGCCTCCTGATGACGTCCCCCAGTGGCAGCATATATAGATTAAAAAGTAGTGGGCCTAAAATTGAACCTTGGGGGACCCCACAGTTGATGTCAAAGACCTTTGAGGAGCAAGTATCCATACTTACGTAAAAACTTCGATCTGTGAGATAGGAATAAAACCACTTTAGTACCATAGATGCCCAAACCTCTCAGCCTGTTGAGTAAAATACTGTGATCTACAGTGTCAAATGCAGCACTGAGATCCAGTAGTACCAGAACTGAGAGTTTCTGACACTCCAGGTTACATCTAATATCATTTACTATTTTAACAAGGGCCGTCTCTGTGCTGTGGTTTGTCCTAAAACCAGATTGATAATTTTCAAAGATGTTATATCTATTTAAAAACTCATTAAATTGGATTAAAACAGTTTTTTCAATCGTTTTACTTAAAAATGGTAAGTTGGATACTGGACGATAATTGTTACAGTTGTTTGGATAAACGACCGTTAAAGAGCTACAAACAACAGAAAATAAAGATCTTTATTCTTAAGGCCCGTTCACACCGGGACGAATTTCGCCGGCGACTTTAAGAAGCGTAAAGTTGAGCAGCGCCAGGATTATTCTGATTTACATTAAGCGCCATCTAATGTCAGGGAATGAAATTGCATGTTTGCTCGGCTCATCGTCAGCGAAAATCGCCTGGGTGTGAACACAAAAGACGTGGCGAATAACGCCTGGCGAATATTCGTCCCGGTGTGTACAGGCCTTAAAACTGTTGGTCAAAGGTGAACTTTTGCTTTAAAATCCATTCCAGGGTTCCGTTTTTGGAGTCCAAGCTGTCAGAAACTCCGAACCCAAAGGACCCCAACAACATCTTCGTCTTGGTTTCTAAGGCCGCACTGGCAACCAATGCCCCGCTTTAACTGCCACAGTGGGGGCAATGAGCTTTACAAATATGGTTTATGCAAGCGAGCCATGGGGTTCAATCAATTAGTCTGTGATTATTATTACTTCTGTTGTTATTACGAGTCCCAGCAGTCGGGCTGTTGTGGTAACCCTAATGCAGTCCATGCGGCTAATCCCTGCCCCTTCCCCAACCCCAACCTTTACTCTTTTAATCAACATCATATTCAGAGCAAGGGGGCAAAATATTGACGTGTTTTTCTGGCAGCGCTTGCTGAGAAATGGCTGCTTTTTCTCTGGGAAATCTCAGCTGAAGCTGTTTGCATTCTTGCATACGTTCCTACACTGTTTTATGACCTCACTGCTGTGTTTTCATGTTTATTAAGGTCCCCATAAAACAGAGGAAGAAAGGCTCCCATTGTGGATGGGCTTCCGTGGGTGTTGCATTTCTGTCTTCATAAAGCTCTGTCATGCACATTACTGTCCACGGACAAATACGAGTCGAGCTCCGGCCTTAGAAGTTTGCAGTAAAATAGAAGTTCATACAGACAGAGACAGTGGTGCTGCAACCACAACGTAGACAAGTTTAGATCCCAGACTGGTGGAAAGCTCTTCCTTCACTTTGTTCAATATTCATCCCATCTGTCCTCAACAGCAGAAAAATTCACATTGAGAAGTTTGATCCGACAGCAAATAGAAACTGGACCGGCAGATAAGGGAGAGGCACGAAAACACTGCAGCAAGCAAACACGGCAGTGAGACAAAGATATTTCCTATGCAAAGCTTGCACACAGTGTCAAGTGTGATAGCGGCGAATCCCGTCCAAGTCACACGCAGGGGGGGCGGTGGGGGCAGAGAAATGAGGTCGGCTGCCTGGATCTGCACTGATTCCCCCTCTTAGCTTTGATTGTGCTGATCCACTATCTGGCCGTATAGCGAGGGACACAAAGCAGATTTCAGCTTTGGGCTAATCTCATTAAGAAACTCTAACCACCCCTATGAGGACTGTTGGCGGGGGGGCTGCTTCTGCACCATGCCTGAGCCAGGGCTCAGGGAGGCAGGTGTAATGTTACATAATTAGCCTCTAAACGCTAAAAAGGAGATTATTGCAAATGGCCTACTAGCCAGTGCATGCAGTGGACCCGGTCCCTGAAGACCCGGGCAGGCTGTGGTGCTGAAGACCCCCCCGGGGAACTGATGTGTGAAAATGGGAAAACAGCTTATTTACAAAGTTCGTGGCGCTGGGGGGTCAGAACCCCCCTTCACCAAATGAACAGGAAATCTTCAAAAGTTGAACTTGAAGCAGCGGAACCCTGAAGCCTCCGTTTGTTCCAGCGGTGAACACGAGTCCCTAAACGCACCACGGTCCATCTGATAGAGGCTTCCTGTCAGCTGAAACGGGTATGGGCAGCACCGATGGAGACGGTCCGATCCGTCCAGTTCACATCTAGACTCTGGAAAAATCAGGCAGGGGCGACCACGCCGTATTGTTGCCATATGTGGCACGGCGCGGCGCTTCGCCAGTGACAGTGATCGACTACTACCACTCACCACAACCATCCAACAAACCCTACTGTCAGAGTTCAAACACAGGAGGGACTCCACTGAGGGAGGAGCAAGCCACGTCCCACCGTCCAGCAGCTTCATTAGAGGAGCTCCAGGCACGCTTTCTGAGGACGCCGGCATTCCTCCGGTGCCTCTTCGGGCGCGCTGAAGTATTGCTCTGTTGTTCCGTAAAGTTGTATAACAAATGAGGCCGGGCTCTTTGAAGCATCTGACCACACAGGCCTGGAAGAGTCGGTCGGAGCCCAACATGTGGCAGCAATAAGAAGGAGCCGCCCTCCGCGCGTGAGACATGTGGGATCCGCCGCATTCCTGAGGAGCTCATTAAAGCTGAAAACCAACCTGACGAAGACTGTCGCGGCCTCCGAAGACGACACTGCCTGCTGCCGCTCATCTCAGCACAAATGCAAACAGCCTCAAGGATTCACATTTGCTCACTTTCATGAAAGCGCAGAGCTGCTTTTCAGACGCGGTTTAAGGACAGCGACAGTTTCCACAGCTTTTAAGACGTGTACAGATGTGGTTTAGCACTGGAACCTGCCATTGAATGCATTTCTAATGGTGTTTGTTTCAGCCGTCTGCCCGCTCAGCTATGATCTCTCTGTTTAACTTGGCCACAAACAGGCGGCTGAGGCTGTTTGAACTCCTCCCATCATGTGCAGAACGTGGATTTTCTCGGCTTCTCCCACTGGAGAGAGTGACACAATATCCAGTTTGTGTTGGTGAGTTCACAACACCAGGATCCCACTCAAGATAAAGCAGAAAACACAAGCAGAAGCCCCCTCAGTGAAATCAAATGCCCACCGGGGAGGCAGTCTCTGCGCTGCAGCAGACATCTGGCATGATTAATTTCAGCTCTTCAGCTAATCCTCTCTAAATGTAAACTGAAGAAAAATGTGCCAAATGGCTTGAGAGCAAGACTGAATTTTGGACTTGTGGAAGATTTAAATGAGTTTTATAGAAATGTTAGAAGCATTATTGCAAAACACAGTGAGACAATTGTAATTAGTTTTCAGCCTGTCACATTTATAATCATTATCCCACTTTTTAGACATGCCAATTTTGACTCCTGTTAACCGCTGCGGCTGTGGAGAAGCCTGGTGGCGCAGACGAGCCTCCTGTCGCTGTTTTGACGGCCTTTCAAGTGCGTCACTGGCCGTTAGATGTTCGATACGCAGCGCGCTGACTGGAAACGCTCGAGTGGTGTGCACGCCATCCTGAGGTGGCCCAGTGAGAGCTAATCTACTTGTCAGGACTGACTGCCAAGCATTTCAGCCCACACACTTCACAATATGACTTTATTCATCCAGTAGATCTGGGACGTTCGCTGTCTCTGCCCACCAGAACACAACACTTACGCCCACCGCTCCCCGTCAAAGGAATCCCCATTATAAACCTCTGCAAGTCAAAAAATCAAAAGATTCCCATCTTTTATACCCCTCATGTTCAACCCCCACCATGTTAAGGCGCTAACCGCAGCCTTGTTCTGACACACGGCTAACAAGCAGCCTCTCTACTGCTGCTTTTATGCAGGCAGTCAATGCTGTCTGCATGCGTTTCCCTGATTCTCTTCACACGCATTCAGCAGAAGAGCCAGCGGGGCGTTTGAACAACAGACCTGCTTTCTTGCAGCTGCAGGAGAGATTTTAGCAGATGCATCATTAGAGACGTTTCAGAGCCACAAGGATTCAGAACAACAAAAAGGCTTTCTCCACATTTCTACCTGGCATCAGGACATCAGCCCGGCCGGAAACGCTCGCTGTCGTTCAAACGCAGCACCTTCTAGGATCGTAAAACGGGTTGGCATGATTTACAGAGTCTGAGGAATGGTGCCTTATGGGCATTTCATAAATCTCTAACAGGGTAGTGACCCTGACCACTGACACTTCATAAATCCATATCAACAAAATTGGAACATCAAAACAGACGCGGTGCAGCCAATATGTCTGATGTGACGGCTTGTCCACCAGATCAGACCCACCAGCTGAGCAATTATTACAACGTTATGACTCTTTAATAAAGAAGAAAGCGTACATCTGCAGTGGATTAAAGTCTCACAAATTTACAATGAGCTAGAAGAAGGATGTCAGCTTTTTCATGCTAATTTAATGCTGAGTTTTCTTTACTGAGGGGGATCCGAGCGTGTAGCCCGGATCATTTTAACTGGAAACCATAAAAGATGTCACACAAACGGCCATTTGGAAGAAATATCACTGCAGCCTGAACTGTCAAAACAGAAACGCATCCAAAGTGCACAACAGCAAAGCTATTCAACACAAACCAATAAATAAATGAGTGTACAAATGTGTGAGCCTCCGGGCCAAGAGACCGTCCCGCTGCCAAGTCCTAATCTGCATCTGGGTTTGTGGGGCAGCGAGCAACCCGGGAAGGGTCCGAGGCCCGCGGCAGCGCACACACCCACTAAAGCTGAAGGCTTTGTGCAGGAAAAACCGACGGCGCTCAAACGCATCTTCACTTCTGAGCATGTCTTCTGCAGCCTGCAGCGCTCACAAAGGTTGGAAACTCTGACCTGGAGAAAGACGTGAGTGACGTCCTGGAAAAAAACAAAATAATAATAATAATTATTATTATTATTATAAAAAACTGAAAGAGATGAATGATAAATATTCTAAAATAATAAATGATCAGACGGGTTTTCTGTTATGATGACAGGATTAGAAAATGAAACCAAAATCTATAAACTATTAAAAAATGTTTTAAAAAAGGAAAAACATAATAGTTAGTGGTTGGGTGAAGCCATTTATGTCCAAAAATTCCGTTTCCCTTTTGAAATCGTAATGACAGAAACGTCCCTGGTCCAAAGGTCTCAATCTCTCGTATTTCCTCCTTTTGCCTCAGCTTGGCGTCTCTCGTGGTTGTTGTTGGAGGTTCTTCCTGTTCTCTAACGCTGAAGCAGCCGTTCTTGTCTGCAGAAAACCTCCAGCTCCTTTCATTCTTGCTATAACGGCCCGTTTGAGATCATGAATGCTGAGGTCAGGAGACGGAGGCGGTCGCTCCAGTCCAGAACCTTCACCGTGATCTGGTGGAACCGATGGCAGGTGGACCCGGCCTGGTGTTTTGGACCCTCGTCATGCTAAACTGTCCTGGTGTATCCCATGTGCAGCGTCCGAGCTGACGTTTTCCTCCAGGATCTCCTGATAACGGGCTGATTTCATTTCCTTTGGAGCGCAAACATCCCGAAACCATCATCCCTCCGCCTCCGTGTTTCACAGTATGAACAGTGTTCTATTCATCCTATGCCTGGTTAACTCCTGTCCAAATGTTTATAGTTGTGGTCAAAAAGTTCTGTCTTGGTCTCATCAGTCCAAATGACTTTGGTCCAGAAGTTAGGGGGCGTGTCTCTGTGCTGTTTGCCGTTGTGTAAGCCAGCTATTTAGTGGCATTTGTGTAAAGAAGTCTTTTGGCGACGCGACCATACCGCCCAATTTTCTTCAGGTGCCTTAATGTCCATCTGGAAACATCCACACCTCAGTTTTTCAGTCCTGGATCGAAGGTCTTGGTGGTTTTTCTTTGCATCTCTAACGATTTGTCTAGCAGAAATGTTTGTGACCGTGCTTTGGTTTGAATAAAACGCCTCACTGTCTACTTCTTGACCAAAGTCTGAACTCTGCCATTCTGAATGACTGCCATCACAGTTCCTGGATGTCTTTACCCATTTCCTGTGTTGTAGGTCCGTTACCTTTTCCCGTAGATCTGTTGACAGCTCTTTAGCTTTCCCCGTGACTCAGGATCCAGAAATGTCAGATCAACACTGGATGGAGGATCCAAGGGTTCTGCTGGGAGTCCAGAAACTCCAAGACCTTTTGTGCACATTGATTACAGACAGACGGGTCACAGGTGAGGCTGCAGCAGAATCTGCAGCAGAAGCTGCAAAAGCTGTGAAAATGTGCAACTTTAGTGCTGAATCGCTTTCAGTCGGCGGACCAAATCCAGGACGATGAAAACAAGACTCAGAGGTAGAAATCAGAGCCTGGTCTGCAGACGGAGGAGCTGAACGAGGCTCGTGAGGCCGCTCTTTGTCTCTGGTGGCGCCTCAGCCCCCACCTGAAACGAATGCTCCGAAAGTCGCAGCAATCCCAGCATGTGGAGGAAACGGCAGTTGTGGTGCGATTAACATGGCCACTCCAACACACAAACAGTTTGTGTTGTTGCCTCCACAGCATGACATTTACACCCCAATATTCTCCAGGAAAACGAATATATTTGTTGACTAACAGTGAGGATCAAACTCCTAAATATTCAGAATTTTTAATCTGGTTTAATATTCTCACCCGTTTTATGCAAATGAGACTATTAACATAATCTCATTTGAGAAAACATCCTTTAAAGTAAAAGATTATAGCCTATTTTTTAAGCACATATAAATCAAATGTTTTATTGAAATGTTAATGTTTTCAAGTCGGTGACTTGAACTGCATTTCCATATAGACTTTTCTGCATTCTAGCTCAGCACTACAAGAACAGCTAAACCCTCCAGGAGGAAAACCTTCCAACAGCTTAAGAGTCTTGGCAAACATCACATATTCCTTTAAAGGCCTGCAATAAACAACAGCAAATCATCCTTTTGGGAAGTGTTGTCCAACAAACGCACACTCGTCTGCATCCTTCCCACTGCTGCAGCAGCCATTGTTCCCCCATTCAGGCCTATAGGAGGAAGCCGGGTCTGTGAAAGCTTCTGCCAGATACTGAGGAGGATAAAGATGTAAGAAAGGGCCATTATACTGCTGGGGGGGCTCTCTCTATCTGTCTCCATTTCTTCCTCCGTCGCTCTTTGCATTTGCCTTGAACTTGTGGGGAGTTCAGCAGGACTGAGCCTTCGGGCCTCTGGAATGCGAGTGGGGCCACCGGAGCCCGTCTGACCTGCCACCACACCAGCTCCATTTCAGCGGGCTAACTTACCTCTTCATTTACAACCAACGTCAACTTTATCTCCCCCTGTAACACAACATTAACCGCCAAAGAGCTGGAAATGCATTATCAGCCTGCCTCAAAGCTTGGATTGCTTCCCTCATAAATAAGATCATTATACGAGTGGTAATCCCATTAAATAGATCATTTTGCAAATATCTAAATCCAATTAATAAAGTGTTTTCAGAGGGGGAGCAGAAAACACAGAGCTGACATGCTGTGACTTCAGCTCTTTGTTCCCCCTCCCTCAGTATCAGGGCTGATATTAATAAATACAACCCCCAGCCTGAATTCCTCCTTTGAAAGGAAAGCACGGTTCTGCTGGAATGAACTTCCGACCATCAGGAAGACGATTCCTGATGGAAAGCTGACCAACCGTCTGCAGAACTCTGCGTCTGCCTAACGCTCTCTGCTATAGGCTGCCCTGCCTTGCATAATGTGCTTATAGAGTGCCCTTATGCTGTAATCCTGCAAAAATCCCTGGCTGCTGGGGGCTGCATGAGCTAAAAGCTTTTAAATCATTGCCAGATGGTTTAACAAATTACCCATTTATGGAGTTAATTCAGACGAGTTTCCTAAATCATTACCATAACTCATCAGCTGAAGTATCCTTCAAGTGCCCTTTAACTTCTGGACGTGCGCTCCTGCAGCGCCGTCTTCCTTCAACCATTACCGCCAACACAAAGAGACAGAAAGATGGCTGGAAGGAGCCTGACTGCTGCGCAGACGTGCAGTCTGCGCGCAGGCAGGCATCACAACCCTCAAGTGCTTCTGTTTGTTCCACACAACTAATACAGTGCATAATCCGATAAAGGCTGATATCCGAAGCTTTGATTGCGCCTGAAGTGGTTGTTTTACTTTTGTGGAAAGTGCGTCTGGCATAGTAAGAGTGTTTTCGTATCTTTTCACGCTTTTTAATTGGCGGTTGAAGCTGTAAGGAAAACACTGCTGAGCTTAAATGAATTAGGAAGCAGCGCCTCTGGGGATGAGAACACGCCGCACTTTCTCCTCCAACGAATCGGCGGCGGCTGCCAGAGCGGAGCTCGGCATCATTTCTGCGGCGGCTGTGGAGCGACGAAGACCACGGCCCATCTTCTGCTACTCCCAGACGGTTTCACTGATTCATGATTCATCCGGTGGTTTAGAGTTGATCCAGTCACGAACACGTGACTGGATCGAACACGTGTGAGAGCGATGGAGGCGGAGCTAAAGGAGACGTCCAATACCATCAGGGATCTTCTCCTTCATCTGAAGAGCAGTTTCTGAAGAATGAAAGATGAGCCCCCCCCCCCATCTAATCTGCCTTTTTCTAATGAAGGAAGGAAAGCGAGAAGAGGGGAAAGAAGGAGATGTCAAGCTTGAGGTCGGCCGCCCCCCTGGCAGGGTCAAACTCGAGGGGTTAATACCTGGTGTCGGACACTGCACATAAACTCCGCTGAGCTCATCACACTAATTAAACAGACACACATCCTCTCAGAGCTCCGATGGCCAATGGCTGCCAGCTAAAAAAGCAGCCCATTCATGCAGGCTGGCAGGCTTTGCATGTGGGGGGGCCGGGGAAATGCTACCTGCCCTTCCTCCGTTTGATTAACGTGAAGAACAATGCTGCTCTTGTGGCCCGGCAGCCTCTCTCCACTTGGTTCTGGTTCATTGCTCGCCGAGACGGGACTGCATGTTCCAGGCCCGTTCCCCCGATTCCACCAGCACCTCTGTCCCGGACCACGGCGGGCTCCTCCAGACACCTCCCTCAGGAAGCGGTCATGTGGCTGCCAGCAGGACAGACGGTGACATGAGACCAGTCCAAACACACGGGAGGGAGCGGTCCACTGATGGGCAGAATCCAGAAGACCGTTCAGCTGCTCAGAGAAGAAAACTGCATTTCTGAGGGGAAATAGACGACATGACGGTTTCTGTGGTCATCAGGAGCAGCTTCCAGCCCAGAGGTTAGAGGTCAGCGTCGGCCCCCGTCAGCTTTTACCAGCCGCCTCTAGACCCCGGGACAAAGCAGGCGGCTGCAGTCTGCATGGCTGCAGCTCGTCTATGAACGGCGGTCGTGTTCTTGCAGCTCACCTGCAGCGTCTGCAACGCCTTCATGCAGCTCTGCAGCTGAAACCACAGCAGGACGTCCAGCTGAAACCAGAAACATCAAAGGGAAAGAGAAATGCATTGTGGTCACAGAAACATGAGACTGAGATGGCTTTGTAATCGACTTTGTGGTATGAAGTAATCGGGTCCTATCTAAGCTGTGATTGGTCCTTGTCCATCCTGACGTCGTCTGACAGAAGCTGCTGTTCTGTGGTCAATCCCCTCCTTTTGGGGGGGGTCGTTTGTGGCTTTTTTATGTCAAATCTGTGACGATGCAGCAGCAGAAACAAAGTGGAAATGCTGAAAAGAAACTTTGCATGAAAACGTGTTTGAGCTCCTCCGGCGGCATTCCTCATCCGAGATGATGGACCGGAAAAACAGGATGCAGGTAGAGGAGTGGGGGGGGGTGTCAATGTTCAGAGCTCTTCTCTGACGCGTGTCGTCATCATTTCCTTTGCATCAAAGTGGAAGGAGTCCAGCAGCAGAATCTCTTCATTAAAAGTTTGTATTTGATGGCATTGTAATCCTCTCTGTGAGCCATTCTGGAGCAGCACAAACCTTTATTTATCTCAGATTAATTTAATTACTGGCCTTTTAAATCTGGTTGGGTGCAGAACGCCCATGGAGCTTCTCTTTTCAGCCAAGAACTGCGTTAGATCTTCCCTGGTGATCACGTTTTGTAGATTAGGGTGTTGGCATTAATTGGTCAGCTGGCTGATGGTTCTCTGGCTAATTAGTCGGCACAAAGAAAAGTCTGCCTTTGCAGTGACCGTCACTCATGGAGCTGGTTTCTATTCATGCAACAATCATTTATGTGAACCGGGTTTCAACTGCTGGCAATGATTCTGATGGAAAAACTAAAATGACTTGTGGTTCAAATCCCTGAAATGTGAAAGTAGAACCAAAAAATGATCATTTACAGGATGGATTAAACACTTCCACACTTCATTTGTTTTTCAGAGTAAAACTGTCTGAGAAACCGATAAAACAGGAAAAATGTGAAGAGTTTTGGTCATTTTAACATTATGTTAAACCTTTTTTTTTCTTTTTTGTTGGACAGGAAGTAGAAAAGGGGAGTAAAAAAATAAAACATAAAAAGGTTTTGTTAAAAGTTTTTTTTATTTTTTTATTTTTAATTTAAAAATTATTTTGGACAGGACAAGTAAAAAAAAAACTATTTTTTTAAACCTATTTTCAATTTTAATTTTATTTATTTTATGTTTGACAGGACAAGTTACAAAAAATGTGTTAAACATTTTTTTAATATAATTTTTAATTTAAATTTGTTGTTGTTGGACAAGTTAAAAACTAAAAGTTTTGTTAAAGCTGACAGAATCTTTCTCCTGGACGATCAGAGCTTCTGTTCGCGCGTCTATCACTCGCTTTACAAAAGACGCGTTGACATAAAATATATGTAACGTCGGTTTTACTTTCATTGTTGACCAATGTTCTTTTTTCCCCACAAAGTTAAATAAACATCTGATTCTGGAGAAAACGGTTTGAAAAGAGAAGATCTGCTGAGCTGAACAGTCAGACATCTGAAGGAATTCTGCTGCTGATTCATCTTTCAAACCTTTACTTTTTGGTAGAAGAAGAGATTTTACTGGCAGGATGTCGGCGCTCATTCCTTCATCTCAGCTCAAAAGCCTGTCTGGGCTTAGCTCCGCCCACATGTGCACCCCTCCCCCTCAGACCTGAGCTGGTTCAGCTGCTGGCGCCCAAAGATGTCTGGCGTTCCCTCAGAGCAGCTTCACCAGCAGAACCTCCGCCCAAAACCCTCCAAAACTCCAGAATGCAGACTTCCACATCAACAGCAGGTTTATTAATAATAATACATTTTATTTCTTAGGCGCCTTTCAAGGAAGCAAAGGTCGCCGGTACGTCACCCACCTGCCAACATCTGAGCCTTTTCTTTGAGTCGGTCCTTAAAACCAGAAACCAAATGAAGCCGATAAATCAGTGCATCTGATTGGATGAAAGAGCAGAGATCCCAAGATCGGAGGCCGTGTTCTGCAGACGAGTTCAGATAAGTTCTGAAAAGAAGGTGCTCTGATCTGTTCTTCTTCTTTTACGGTGAAACAGGCTGCATCCATCCTCTCAACGTCTGGATTTATGGTCTGGTAATTCCCCGCTGGAGTCGTTTGGATGGTACATCTGCAGCTTAGCAGCATTCCAGCAGAGCTCTCCTGTGCTGAGGAGTCTGGAGATGACTGACTGATTGATTGTATTACTCCAGTTTTAGCATGGCTTAACTGAGCAATAGGAAAAATGTTCTAATAGCATCTATCCAAACAGTCTGCTTCTGGTTTATGCGGCTGATTCCTTTTTTAAATCAGAAACCAGTCCTCCTGCAGCCTTCAGACACGTCTGGGTTTGCAGGGGTCATCTCCAACATACTGTATGTAAATGAGTGCACCCCCTTTAAGAATTTAATCAGGAGTTCAGAAGACATCATCGGTATGAAAATGGAAACTTCTCCAAACGTTCAACAAGGTTGAGTTTTATTGAGCACTGGTTTAACTCCATAACCTGAGACTAAGGTTACTGATCTAACTACTACAATGATTGGATGCTCCAAATATCCTCCTTTGTGAATTATTCTGGCTGCTGGGTTTTGTCATAATTGCTTTAATGAAGATTCATTGGTATTATTTCATTGCAGTAGTTCAGGTTGGGAAGCAGCTGTATAAGCTACATATGGAGGGAAATGGTTTTCCAAGAAAGTTTAGCATCAATTGTTAGTCCTGAAAACATATTTTCTTCTACTTTTTCAATTGTTCAAAAACATTTTTCTATTTTTACAAAAAATTATGGCTTCAGTTTTATTTACATTTAATGATATTTTATAGCTATCCAACATTTTTTTAAATATCAAGTTTATTTTTGATAGTGTTTATAAGATTATTATAATTATGATCACTGTAAAATATTTCAGTGTCCTCTTCAAATAATACAAACTTGAACAATGTAGATACATGAAATAAATGACTAATGTACATGTTAAACTATTTTGGTCTTACTACAGAGCCCTGAGGGACACCACAAGTAATGTCCAGTCTAGTAGCAACATATTGCCCAGAGTTAATGCGTATTCTTTCTGTGACATGGCGGTCATCCATTTCAGTGTCACTGCTCCGATTCCATACCGTTCAGGTTTACTGAGCAGAATTTTATGGTTTACCGTATTAAATGCTTTTCTAAGGTCAATCAATATACCAGCTGCATGATTATTTTATTATTTTAATCTTTTGTGATTTCTTCAACAGCATCAATAACAAGCATTGATTATTATTGGATGTTTATCAGTGAACTTTTCTAATGCATCATAAACAACCTTTCAGGTTTTTTTAGAGAATTGTGGAGGTAATAAAATTGGTCTATAGGTTGTATACTTACTTATATAACCTTCACTATTTTCATTTTACTGTTTGAAATGATATAATACAAATATGGGCTATAGGTTCTGAAATATGTGTTGAACGGATGTCGTGTGGTTGTGTTTGTGGTGTTTATGGATCAGTCCTGATCCATAAATGTCCCAGTCCCTGAAAAGAAGAGCTAAAGGGTCGGCGAGGATTGGGGATGGTGGTCATCAGCTGAATGCACAGACATAATGTGGTTATGCGACATAAAAGTTCAATCTCTGTCAAACTGAAATGTTTGGAATGGAACATTGGAATGGAAACTGTGCGTTTGCTGACAGGCGAGTGATCTGCAGGGAAACTGGTTTCCATGTCCCGGTCTGAATGGTCCTGAACAGGATCAACACATGTATACTTACTTATTAAGGCAACATGGCCGCCCTACAAGTCATCAGCCGTGTCCGTCACTTCAGCCTGTTGTGTGTCTTTGTGAACTGGACACCAGGCGCGTGGCGGCTCTCAAAGGAGGACAATGACACAAACACAAAGCACAGCAGCCCGTTTGACACCTGATTTAGCGCCAGCGTCCCCCCTCACAGCCTCCAACAAAGAGGTGAGTCTGACCCCCCTGGGAGATGGGGAGGATCCCTCTGACATCTGGCCCCCGACCGCCCCACCAGTCCCAAACAGGTCTGTCTTCTCCCTAAAACACCTCATCCATCTGCTGAATTCACGCCATCCTGCATGAATCCGGCGGCGCGTCCGTGAACAGACGCGTGCGGGGTGACACTGATCCCCGTCTCCACGCCCATCCATATTTAAAGGCCTGAGCAGGTAACCTGTGTGTGGCCCCTTCATGGCACGCTTGGGCCATCCTGTGCCCGCTCGGCTTTCCACGACATGTTTGTCTAATATTTCCTCACATTACAGCAATTTGAGATAAAGCTGCAAGTGCTGATGGGCAAGAAACCACGAGGCACTCGGGTGACACGTGCCTCCGCCGTGCAGGACACCTGATCTGTTGATGAATGTGTAAAGATGACAATGAGTATGCCAATTAACTTATGAGTACAACAGGTGACACCTGCATGAAGCCCAATTACAGGTGTTTGTATTCAGTGTCTGTCAGGGCTTTGGAGCAGCGGATCAGGAAGAAGTCTGAGCCCTTCAGAAGCTCATGAGATGAAACATTTGAGCTTCTCCTCTGCAGGATTTCTGCAGACACCTGGAGGACCGTGAGATTTTTGCATCTTCAAGGGTCCATCAGGACTTTTCCAGCTCGTTTGTAAAAGAACCTAGAATGTGGAGACGTTCTGGTTTCACGTTGAACGAGGCACCAAAAGAAGGAAAGGGACTTGTTTAAAAATTATCTTTTAGAAAGACTCGTTTAAAAATGCTCGTTTAGAAAGACTCGTTTAGAAAGACTCGTTTAAAAAGACTCGTTTAAAAATAAGCTTTTAGAAAGACTCGTTTAAAAATGCTCGTTTAGAAAGACTCGTTTAGACAGACTCGTTTAAAAAGACTTGTTTTAAAATAAGCTTTTAGAAAGACTCGTTTAAAAATGCTCGTTTAGAAAGACTCGTTTAGAAAGACTCGTTTATAAAGACTCGTTTAAAAATGCTCCTTTACATAGACTTATTTAGAAAGACTTGTTTAAAAATGCTCGTTTAAAAAGACTCGTTTAGAAAGACTCGTTTAGAAAGACTCGTTTATAAAGACTTGTTTAAAAGGACTTGTTAGAAAGACTCGATTAGAAAGACTCATTTAGAAAGACTCGTTAGGAAGACTCATTTAGAAAGACTAGTTAGGAAGACTCATTTAGAAAGACTCGTTAGGAAGACTCATTTAGAAAGACTCGTTAGGAAGACTCATTTAGAAAGACTCGTTTAGAAAGACTCGTTTAGGAAGACTTATTTAGAAAGACTCATTTAGAAAGACTTGTTTAGAAGGACTTGTTAGAAAGACTCGTTAGGAAGACTCATTTAGAAAGACTCGTTTAGAAAGACTCATTAGAAAGACTTATTTAGAAGGACTTGTTAGAAAGACTCGTTAGGAAGTCTCATTTAGAAAGACTCGTTAGGAAGACTCATTTAGAAAGACTCGTTAGGAAGACTCATTTAGAAAGACTCGTTAGGAAGACTCATTTAGAAAGACTCGTTTAGAAAGACTCGTTTAGGAAGACTTATTTAGAAAGACTCATTTAGAAAGACTTGTTTAGAAGGACTTGTTAGAAAGACTCGTTAGGAAGTCTCATTTAGAAAGACTCGTTTAGGAAGACTCATATAGAAAGACTCGTTAGGGAGACTCGTTAGAAAGACTCGTTCAGCTGCCAGAGACATGAGGAGCTTTTTTATTTCATTGGACGTTTTGCTTGTTTTGAGACAGACTGCAGTTTTTTTGGGCTTTACCGTCTTTGACCTCTTGACCTCCAACAACACAGACAAAGTTTTTTTTACAGTAACTTTATTGAAAAACGGTGAAGTTCGGTGTGTGAGACTCCGCCCACAGAGACACAAGAACAGAGCTGAATTTATCTAGAACTTATGAGAAGTTTCACATGGAAAGTGGCGACAGGAAGGCAGACGTCTTTCTGCAGGTCTTTACACAGAAATATTCAAAACAGCAACTTAAACAAGTTTCCTGCAGCCCCATAGATTTGTACCACGTGCACGCTCACACACACGCTCACAGACACGCGCGACGGCCTCTGTTGACAGACGTGAAGACACGTGTTAACCAGCAAACATACGATTCACACAACAGGACCGAGCAGAGGTTTGACAGAAAGACCAGATCCAGAACACCTCAGGGTCACAGCCGTCCTGCAGGGAGGATGCAGAAACGTTCAGTGGATGTCCAGTCTGCAGTTCTAGTGTGTCTACAGTCTAGGTTCATTTAGTGGATGTCCAGTCTGCAGTTCTAGTGTGTCTACAGTCTACGTTCATTCAGTGGATGTCCAGTCTGCAGTTCTAGTGTGTCTACAGTCTACGTTCATTCAGTGGATGTCCCGTCTGCAGTTCTAGTGTGTCTACAGTCTACGTTCATTCAGTGGATGTCCAGTCTGCAGTTCTAGTGTGTCTACAGTCTACGTTCATTCAGTGGATGTCCCGTCTGCAGTTCTAGTTTGTCTACAGTCTATGTTCATTCAGTGGATGTCCAGTCTGCAGTTCTAGTTTGTCTACAGTCTACGTTCATTCAGTGGATGTCCAGTCTGCAGTTCTAGTGTGTCTACAGTCTACGTTCATTCAGTGGATGTCCAGTCTGCAGTTCTAGTGTGTCTACAGTCTACGTTCATTCAGTGGATGTCCAGTCTGCAGTTCTAGTGTGTCTACAGTCTACGTTCATTCAGTGGATGTCCAGTCTGCAGTTCTAGTGTGTCTACAGTCTATGTTCATTCAGTGGATGTCCCGTCTGCAGTTCTAGTGTGTCTACAGTCTACGTCCATTCAGTGGATGTCCAGTCTGCAGTTCTAGTGTGTCTACAGTCTACGTTCATTCAGTGGATGTCCAGTCTGCAGTTCTAGTGTGTCTACAGTCTACGTTCATTCAGTGGATGTCCCGTCTGCAGTTCTAGTGTGTCTACAGTCTACGTTCATTCAGTGGATGTCCCGTCTGCAGTTCTAGTGTGTCTACAGTCTACGTCCATTCAGTGGATGTCCCGTCTGCAGTTCTAGTGTGTCTAGAGTCTACGTCCATTCAGAGCAGGCCTCTCCATCTGCTTTAGTCTGTAGAGTCAGTGGAGCTTTGCTCACTGGATCCTCTCTAAACAGTCATCATTTCCTTCAAAGCTGCCACATTACTCGTCCCGTCAGAGGATTTAGCGTCTGGCAGCCGGATGTGGCCCGTGGCGAGAAGCGCCGCCGCATCAGTGAGAGGCTCTGGCTTTTGTCTTGTGTGAAAGCTTCGGCGCAGGCGTCTTCATCAAGGGGGAAAGAAAAGCCCTCCACACATTTAGTCTGCAGGAATGAGACGAACCTCTGATGTGTAACCAGATCTATACAAACTGGAATGATGAGGAGCTCAGGCGACTCCCCTGCGTGCGCTCAGAGCCTTCCACATGCAGCCATTACTACCTCTGACACACGTGACGCACAGAGAAACCCTCATTATTCCAGCGGGTTTGTTCGCCGTCCATCAATGAGATGCCAGAGAAAGATGGGAGGACGCTTTTCATTTAGATTATGCTTTTACACAGACATCCGCTAAACAGCAAGAAATTATGTCAAGCATCAAGCAAATGACTCAGTCAGGCCAAATGACAGGCAAAATACCCCCCCCCCCACACACACACACACCCATGATGCATCTGAACAAAACAACCTCTGGGTTCATCAGTGTTTCTTAGTGTTTGTCATTCATGTAGAGCAGTGCAGCTCTGGGACGGGTTGCAGTCAGTACATTGACGGCTGCAGCACCGACTGCATTGACGGCTGCAGCACCGACTGCATTGACGGCTGCAGCACCGACTGCATTGACGGCTGCAGCACCGACTGCATTGACGGCTGCAGCACCGACTGCATTGACGGCTGCAGCACCGACTGCATTGACGGCTGCAGCACCGACTGCATTGACGGCTGCAGCACCGACTGCATTGACGGCTGCAGCACCGACTGCATTGACGGCTGCGATGAACCCCATGAAACATCTGCATTCACGTCGTCAACAGGTTACTAACTGGAAGACATTAGTCATTTTCAGAGCTTTAACAGGAACCTTGAAAGTGGAACAGCCTCTGCAATGTAAAGATCTAAGGATGAGAAATACTCCTGCAGAAAAACTACAAACTAGCAAACTTTCTGTATAACACAATTAAACGTTCATGAACCGTGAAAACCAGAGACCCAGGTGGGTGAAAACACCTGAAACTGGTGTGAGAAGGCATTCAGTGCAAAGCTTTTCACCACATCAGTCAACCCTTTTTGGCGTCTATGGTTGAACAGATGTGTGTTTGTTCGGCCCGGTTCTGGTCCAAAGGGGGCACAAGGAGACAATAGTTTCAACAGTGTCGTCATGTCGGTGATGTCCACAGACGGTGCAGATACATTCAGTGAGGAGGAGGGTTTTCCCTGCAGGTTTATGGTCTCGTCCGGCCCCTCTATGACACAGATGAGTGGAACATTATTGTAACCATGACACTTATGTCAGACACAGACCAAGCTGCCATCTGGTGAAGAGTCTTCCTTTGTCTGTAAACTCGGTATTCCACCGCAGAGCTTCCAGTCCTTCCCACTGATCACCACAGACGGAGGGTTTTAAAGGTTGAGGAAACATGACGTTCCCGTGTCCATCAAGGCTTTTACAGACATTCATCCAGTGTCTTTACAGCTCAGTCAGCCAGAACAGCTAACTACCTAAATATGAAGGAAAGGTCTTAGAAAACATGGAGGCCCACATCGCACCAGCATTAGTGTAGAGACTGAACCGGTATGAACCGGTGTAAGACCAGGTGGACCTGGTTTGAGCTCTGCAGGCGTGACCCGACACCGCCATCCGCAGCTTTATTAAATACTGATGAAAACACAGCGAAGCAGAAGTTCAGTGGAGTTCGTCTCTCACAGCTTTCTGGAATGGACTTTTTAAAGTCCCAACTATGAAGGCGGAGAGGAATGGAATACAGTAGTGTTTCACGTACCCGACAACTAAAACCTTCCTAAATAAAGATTGTGCAGCAAACATCCACACCAGTCTGGAAGGACGGCGCCGGCCGCTTGATGGCTAAAGGCCGCCATCCAGACCAACATCATGAGATGAGGCCGACTCGACGCTCAGGTCCACATGTAAACAGTACCAGCAGAATGAAGCATTATTGCACTTAATGAGACGTTTCCTCCAGCAGAGACCTGCGCTCCACCTCTCCAGAACTACAGGAAGCAAAAATCTACCACTGATGACCAAAACAAAGGAAGGACTTGAGCTGATGTCCAGTCTCCCCCACTAGGAACCTGGACTGACTCGGTCCACACGAGTCTCATGAAGGAGAAGGGCTGAAAACGTGGCCTTCAGGCGGAAAACCCCCCAACAAGAACTGGATTGTAAACAAAAAACTAAAGCTTGATCTTCTTTGAGCAAATGTCAGCACCAGAGCAGCTGGAAAACATGAACCTGGTAAGATTTGTAAAAACACAAAAACAACATTCAGAAACAAACAACGAACGTTTGCTGAGACACAAAGCGCTCTTCTACCGGACAACCAGACCGCCGGGTTCACTGTCCGTACCACTTCTCAGTGAGGTTCCTCCATCGAGGAAACATCTGCTCTTCATAGTCCGAGTGTCAATGAGCACCTGAAGCAAGCCCACATCATGACACTCCCCTTGCAGGCTGTACAGAACTCCCTGAGCAGGAACATTTCCCCTCAATGACTCACAAAGTTCCAGTGCTCACACCTCCAAGTGTTTTTACAGCCAGTTTCTCTGCAGAAAAATGTCCCATCATGCTGCCGTTTAATACTGTCATAGATGTTCTTACCATGATAACAGGCGTATCATTAGGTCAAATCGATTTCTCATTTGAAATGAAACCTTAGATGGTCCGACTAAGGAGTTAGCTAAAGGCTGTTCCTGCACCATAAATGCAGAGTAACTCGTGGAATCATACAAAAGAGGTACAGGAAGAATGGAAGATTTAGAAAACCCAACATTTTGAGAAAAAAGGTAAAAAAGAAAAAGACACCCATTTCGTAAAATTCAACCATTTCAGGTTTTCAGACGCTCCTCTGCTTCCTCCTCCCTACTTCTTAGAAAGTTTCCCCGCCTTCCTTTTGGGCTCGTAGGGCGTCCGTAAAATGCTTGGCGTTTCCTCCATGACACGGACCAGGAGGTTGTCGATGTAGTCCTCCAGCTCCCTGATGTGTGCGTCCTTCTTTCTCACCACCTCTTTCTGCTTGATGAGCTCCTGCACCACCTCCTCAAAGGACAGGCTGCTGTAGGCCTCGGCGCGGCCCTGCGTCACCACCTCCAACACCAAAACAGTCGCATTTAGCCGCAGAACATTCCTGCTTCAGTTTGCAGAGTTGATGAGTAAAACAGGGAAAGCATTTCTCACAGGCTGAGCAGGAATGAACAGAATCAAGAGGAATGACGGGCCTTCTTGTTCGCTCGTTAGACCAATTAAACAGAACAGACTAATTAGGTGTGTTGGCCCAAAATGTCAAGTGTTTGTCTGCTGTTCTGCGTTTCTAATGAAGGCTAATTGAGAGCTGCTGGGATGTGGCTGCTCGTCAGTGTCAGACGGTATTTTCTCAAACTGTCAGCGTCACTCCAAGAGAATTAGGAGGTTGGCTGTCTAATGAGACTGAACTGTGACCCTGCAAAACAAAGCAGCATAATGAGACACCTCTTCCTCCTTCACACAGGATCTGCATGTGGCCCCACTGTTGAGATTTCACAGGCAAAAGGGGGATCTGGTCTGAGGGGAAATGCCAGGCCGCCTTTTTCTAAAATGAAAGGTCCGGCTAATAAACCCCGCTACAAGGATGCAGCTCAAGCCCCGCTTTGCTCTTTGAGGACAATCTGTTTGGACGGAGCGGCGTGGCACGGTGTGCGCAGATCATATTGCGCTGGTATGAGAGGAACTGTAATCGTTTTTAATGAGGGAGCACTTTATCGCTTTAGCGCCGGGCGTCCTCCCCCAGACGGATAGAGCTGCAAAAGCCTTCACCTTCTTTAAAATACCACACTTATCAGCTTCCACTCCCGTGCACCGCTCAGGCCTCCGCCGCTGCAGAAAGACAATGGCCGGCTTGGAGCTGGACTTCTTATCGCCTCCCTCACCACTACTGGGGCTACTGTGGGGCCACACAGACCCACTCCGAATATTGGCCACAGATTAAATGTCCGGCATTAGCGGGAAGACGCTGCACACCTGAGAGAGGTGGATGTTGTTTTACGTGCCAGCGTGTGAGCGTACCCTCTCCTCCTGTTTCACAGCGGCGCACAGCCACTGCATGATAATGTGCAGCTGCTGACAAAGGCCTGGAAACGGCCGTGAACTGGCAAAGTAATGATGACCATTTTTCTGCCATCAGTAGTGAGAAGAAGATAAGGCCCACACTTGGCATTCTCCAGTTGTGTCATTACAGTTTCTAATGAGCTCAGCTCTGTGAATCTAAAAGCTCAATCCTTTGAAATCTCTCACTGCCCCCCCACTGCATGTGGTTAATTAGGGCCTTGAAGCAGAGGAAATGGGAGCTGCCATTTCTGGAAGGCACACAGCGGCGTGCAGGGCCACATGTGTGGACACGGACAACCCTCAACACCCACGAGGAGAGGTGAGGAAAGCCATTATCACCACCCTCCTCCTCATTTAAGCCTCACTTTAGCTGCTGCCCCCCCCATGAGCGCCGCCGCTGAAACAGGCCGGACTTTCTAAAGGAGAAAAGAACAGAACTGAAACCTAACAACTGTTAGAAGTACAAATACAGCACTTCTGTAGTCAGAGAGGATCAGAACCAAACCAACCCAGAGCCACGAGCACAGAACAGACATGTGACTGCACTGTAGGTTCTGTCGGGTCGGGCCTGACGGACAGGAGCACAGAACAGACATGTGACTGCACTGAAGGTTCTGTCGGGTCGGGCCTGACGGACAGGAGCACAGAACAGACATGTGACTGCACTGAAGGTTCTGTCGGGTCGGGCCTGACGGACAGGAGCACAGAACAGACATGTGACTGCACTGTAGGTTCTGCCGGGTCGGGCCTGACGGACAGGAGCACAGAACAGACATGTAACTGCACTGAAGGTTCTGTCGGGTCGGGCCTGACGGACAGGAGCACAGAACAGACATGTGACTGCACTGAAGGTTCTGTCGGGTCGGGCCTGACGGACAGGAGCACAGAACAGACATGTGACTGCACTGTAGGTTCTGCCGGGTCGGGCCTGACGGACAGGAGCACAGAACAGACATGTAACTGCACTGAAGGTTCTGTCGGGTCGGGCCTGACGGACAGGAGCACAGAACAGACATGTGACTGCACTGTAGGTTCTGCCGGGTCGGGCCTGACGGACAGGAGCACAGAACAGACATGTGACTGCACTGTAGGTTCTGCCGGGTCGGGCCTGACGGACACAAGCACAGAACAGACATGTGACTGCACTGAAGGTTCTGTCGGGTCGGGCCTGACGGACACGAGCACAGAACAGACATGTGACTGCACTGAAGGTTCTGTCGGGTCGGGCCTGACGGACACGAGCACAGAACAGACATGTGACTGCACTGTAGGTTCTGCCGGGTCGGGCCTGACGGACAGGAGCACAGAACAGACATGTGACTGCACTGTAGGTTCTGTCGGGTCAGGCCTGACGGACAGGAGCACAGAACAGACATGTAACTGCACTGAAGGTTCTGTCGGGTCGGGCCTGACGGACAGGAGCACAGAACAGACATGTGACTGCACTGAAGGTTCTGTCGGGTCGGGCCTGACGGACAGGAGCACAGAACAGACATGTAACTGCACTGAAGGTTCTGTCGGGTCGGGCCTGACGGACAGGAGCACAGAACAGACATGTGACTGCACTGAAGGTTCTGTCGGGTCGGGCCTGACGGACAGGAGCACAGAACAGACATGTGACTGCACTGTAGGTTCTGCCGGGTCGGGCCTGACGGACAGGAGCACAGAACAGACATGTGACTGCACTGTAGGTTCTGCCGGGTCGGGAGCAGCTGCTAATGAGCTGAAGGCTGCATCATGTGAAGGTCTACAGACCAGCAGACAGACGGACGGCTCCGTTTGGAAAAACCTCCACCAGAAAAAACTAAATGATGAAATGAACAACAATGAATCCTCCACATGCAGTTACCAGAGATATTTAGATATTTGTATCACGTCTTTGGAGTTTCTTACATGTTTGGTGTTGAAAATGTCTTTTTTCTTCTTCTTCAGGCCCAAAGAAACGTCGTCACTTCCTGTCTGCCTCTTCTCGCTTTGAATCAAGCAGATGAAACCGGTGAGCAGGAGAACACAGCGAGGCTCTGCAGTAAAACCTCACTGATGCAGTTCACAGGTAAAGATGCTTTATGCTGTTAAAAATCCAACCTTTCTGACAGTGATGCAGATTACAAATGACCACGGTGCTTCTGCACAGACGGAGCTGCAGATGCTGGACTGGTGTCGTCAGAGATTAGTGGTTAATTGGGGGGTCTATCTCAGTAGACAATCTCATTACTGAAGCTCTGAGGCTTCTGTTATCAAGCCCTCTAAAGAGCTGCTAATGACACCTTCCACTGACAAACCACAGACGAGCCGCAGAGCTTCGCTCGGAAACACAAGAGCACATCTGGAGAAGGTACCTGGATTTGTAGTTGGATATAAACGGGTTGGTGTCTGCTTGAAGATCTTCACTGAAGGGGTTGGGAGAACGCAGATCTCCAGAGCTCCCTGAACGCCCCCCGCTGCCGGTTTTGCGGCCTTCCTTCTTTCCGGTGACGCGTTCCAGCAGGCTTACTTTCTCCTTCTTCTCTTTCCGCTCGCCCTCAAACGGGTTTCGGTTGCGTGGCAGCGTGGCGTATTTCTGCGGCAGGGCGTCGCTGATGTGGCTGAAAGGGTCACCGTGGGCCTGGTCTTCCTGGTATCCCGGCACCTCGCTCTGGGAGCGCCTGTGAGGGCCTCCGGGGCATCCTGGGGGAGGAGCAAATACATGAGGTTGATGATGCGTGTTCCATCTGCCAGAACCCCACGCAGTCATAAAGACCTGCTTTGAACTGCCACTGGTGACGTGTTCTGAGTGGGTCAGCAGGGAAACACTGAGTGTGGTTGAACCAGAAATGGGTCTGGACACCCCGTTACTGTGACTGCTGTGCTAAGCTAACAGTAGAAGTAACCATCTGGGCTTTTTGAGTCAACTGCAAACAGGTGACCAGGTGAGATCCGGCGTGCTGGCGACTGTCAGACAGGTGTGGACCGGTCTCATCCTGGGTGAACATCAGAACTCTTCCGTCTGATTGGACTGAAGAGTCGGTTTACTAAGCTAGCTGGGTGGAGATGCTGATCATTCAGAAGAAGCATCCTCTCTGTGAAGAACTTAGCAAAGCTGACCCAAACTTTGACTGAGCATTAGGAGCTTACCGCTTTCTTCGATGGAGTTCATGGAGTCCAGTTTAGGCCGGAAGTGCGTCCCGATCAGATCTGACATGGAGTGGGCCGCTGAGAGTTTGTGGACTCCAGAAAGCAGAGGTCTCTTGACCTTTGTGTCCGTCTGGGGTTGGGGTTCTGGGGGGACGGACTGGCCGCTGGGCTCCGGTTCACAGGCATCAGAGTGAGGCAGGACGGCGGATGAGGTGTCGCTGAAGCCGCTGTCGTGTTTGCGGTTCTTCATTTTGTCCTTGAGCTTGGAGAACGGGGAGCGGGGCTTCTCCTTCATGGAGAGGTCAAACATGCTGGCCGTCATGTTGTTCCTCATGAACTGAACGCAGACTTCAATGCGCCCTCGCTCCTTCTGCTTCTTCCCGGGTTTGGACTCCAGCGAGTACCAGCTGAACACACAGAACAGAAACTCACTGTGATGCGCTTCAATCCCAACGGACAGAGGAAAAACAAACATTGATCTTTAATTGATTAAGTAGAATATGAACAAATCTGAACAGAACTTGATTGAAACAGGCAATTAAAGCTGTGAATGAACCCAGAAGAGACGAGCGCTCTCCCTGTTGCTCAATGGGAACGACTGAAAAGACTCATTTGAACGGACTAATCCGGCGCCACACACAAACGAACGCCGACGCCTAAATCCTCTGAACTTTCTGACACAAATGAGAGCAGCATTTATCACTCAAAGGATAAACATTATTCTTTGAAAACTGAGGATAAGAAATAGGCTGTTGGAGAATAATA
Organism: Oryzias latipes; assembly: GCF_053564925.1. Lineage (NCBI taxonomy): Eukaryota > Metazoa > Chordata > Actinopteri > Beloniformes > Adrianichthyidae > Oryzias > Oryzias latipes. The sequence continues at coordinate 32,347,092 of NC_136251.1, read as the reverse complement.
AAGACCATTTCAGGCTCTTTTTGGCTCCTATTTATTTAACCCCCCCCCTCAATGCTTCAACCAGAAGTAATGGGATTTATGCCTTTGCTGTGAGGGAAAAACGTGGCATTTGCACAAATCTGGCCTTTGTTCAGAAATGCAATGACAAGCTAGTGTGAAAGTGAAAAAGCCAAAACAACAGTTCATACATGCTAATGTGGCTGTGACCAGTAGAAAGCAGTAGAAAGCAGTAGAAAGCATGCAAGGAGAGAGTCGCCCTGCATTTGGTCCCATGATGGACGGTCATTACTTTGATCAGGGTTTGCCTCCCCCTGAAAGAGCAGCTTCAGGAAAGCGTCATTAGCTCTGAAAACACAGCGCCTCATCCTGTAAACCATCCCACAAATAACCCAACAGCCCAGTTATGAAAGGCCTTGATAGGTTCAATTCCCAGGCTTGGAGCTGCGCTCAGCTGATCAGCAGCCACAGCATGCCACAGCCGCGGCGTCGAGGCTGAACCCCGTGTGTCTCAAGGCCAAGATAACCCTCCCTCCTGTGCCTGGAAGCAGGATTCTCCCAGCCGGGCCAACACCGCTGGGAAAGTCCTCACAATCAACAAACGCAGGTGTGTGGTGATTACAGGCTGCCAACCCAGATATCAAGACGGGCCTTCCTCCTCAGAAACACTGTGGACGGGCCAACGCGGGTTTGGTAACAGCGCCGAGGGTCCCGGCATCACTGTCAGGCCTGGCAGCAGCGGCAGCTTAGGGCAAAAGGCATTGTGTTTGTGCCCCCCGTAATAGAGCCTCTACTGAGGGGGAGGAGCCTCCGCTCAGACGCACAAACCACAGATGACAGACTGGGATTAGAGCTGTGACGGTGTGGGATTTTTGATCACCGCAGTGATGAACCAGCAGGGGGCGCGGTGTCGCGGTTAACACTTTGTCACCTTTCTGGTAGCCATGAAGCCTGACACCCGTGATGAACGTGGGGCAGGAGGCTCCACCTTTGTTTATACAGACATGTAACTTTACGCTGCACAAAATAGTTCCCAAACCAAACATTAGAGGTGTGTATTGGCAGGAGTCTGGCGGTACAATACGTATCCCGATATTTTACCAAAACGTGTTTTCTTTCTTCTTTTTTTTTTTTAAATATGACTTTGAAAAAACTCTACCTGAATTTAAATGTCTTCCACTGTAATAAAATGGTCAAATTCAGTTTATTTAATGATCATAATGTTAAGCACTGCAACTGTATCTCATATACAAGTTGCCTTTGCCAAAGCAAATTCACAGTGATTTTATTTAAAGTTATAATAGAATAGGGAACAGTCAACATTGTCTGATTTCCACAACAAAATATTTTTCAGTATAAGACAAAACAAAGAATGAATGAGCCTTAACAAATAAGTTTCTATTGAGGAAATAAAATGCTGTTTATTTTCAACAATGAAACTTCTCCAGTACTTTAAACGGTTCAGGAGCCTGAATGGTGCTTCAAAAATGGAGGGTGGGGGTGGGGGGCAGATTCTTTCCAGAAACAATAAAGTGTGATGATGTAGCTGCATTACAGAATGAAGGAAAGTTGCTTTAATGTGGCAAAGAGGCTTTGTTTACATGTCAATCTGCCTCTGCTGCACCGTTGCAGCCACGCTTTTCACACACGGAAGTAAGCTAACGCTGATCGCCACGATGTCGGCCTTTTTCAGAGCATTGTAAACATCCCTCCGATCCATCAGGTCGCTAAGCTAGAAACTATTACTGGGACGTTCTGCAGAACTTTGGCCCGCTTTGCCACTTTTGCCGATAGCATTTTAGCTAAGCACATTAGCCTATTAGCCACTTTTATCTGAGCCGCTAAAAAGCAGAGAAAGCCACATTTTTCTATGTTACTGGCAGCAACATGGCTCAGAGTTTCGGTTTGGTATCCATTTCAAGTATAAACTAAATAGTTCATGTCTCATAACAACAGAACAAGCTGCCTCTGGCTGCAGTCTTCCTGTTGTCTTGTGCAGAGTAGAGCTGCTCAAAGAAGCTCCATGTTCTCTGCTGCCAACTAGAGGTCGGAGGGTGAAGTGGACAACAAGAGTCAGACGCTGAAGGACGCTCAGAAATAATTAAATAAATATCGATCTGGCAGCATTTTGAATCGATACGAGTATCGCCAAATGAACTATTGGGATATTTTGCCGAATCCATTTTTCCTTTTACACCCCTACAAAACATGTAGTGATATTCATCCAAATCTAACAGTGCGCGTTCATGTTTGGTGTGACAACATGCCGCACTCAAGAACGCACGCAGCTTGTAATGGAAATGAATACAATGAAAATTAATAATTAGAACTCAGTAAATTTGTCGTATTTCCTCGCGAGACGGAAACTTCGCGTGCGCGTGTGTGTGTGAGTAGAGGGAGCACGCTGTGTGCAACATAGAGGTAGTGGGAGCCGTGCGCCGACAAGAGGGAGTGACGGGCGCGGTGCAGGGAGTGAAGGAGAGAACAGTCTGACAGAAAAAAAGTAAGTCTGAACACAGGACTAGCAGAAAAAGTAAATTATCAGCAAAGATGAATGTGTTTATTATAGTTCCAATCACGCACCATATGCAGAACTTTAAAAAAAAAAAAACTTTCAAAAACGAAAAGCGATGCGGTTATCCTCACACCCCTAACTGGGATTCTGCTGATGAATTTTGCACCATAGATCCAGGCCCAGGAACCCTAGAACCAGGCCCAGGAATAACGGAACCAGGCCCAGAAACAGTAGAACCAGGCCAAGGAACCGTAGAACAATGCCCAGTAAAATGGAGCCAAGCCCAGGAACCAGAGAACCTAGAAAAATGCCCAGGAATCCTAGAACCAGGCCCAGGAACCATTGAACAGCCCCAGGAACTGTAGAACCAGGCCCAGGAACCCTAAAACAAGGCCCAGGAATAACGGAACCAGGCCTAGAAACAGTAGAACCAGGCCCAGGAACCCTAGAACTAGGCCCAGGAACCGTAGAATCAGGCCCAGGAACTGTAGAACCAGGCCCAGGAACCATAGAACCAGGCCCAGGAACAGTAGAACAAGGCCCAGGATTAACGGAACCAGGCCCAGAAACAGTAGAACCAGGCCAAGGAACCGTAGAACAATGCCCAGTAAAATGGAGCCAATCCCAGGAACCAGAAAACCTAGAAAAATGCCCAGGAATCCTAGAACCAGAGCCCAGGAACCATTGAACAGCCACCAGGAACTGTAGAACCAGGCCCAGGAACCATTGAACAGCCCCAGGAACTGTAGAACCAGGCCTAGGAACCCTAGAACAAGGCCCAGGAATAACGGAACCAGGCCTAGAAACCGTAGAACCAGGCCCAGGAACCCTAGAACAAGGCCCAGGAACCGTAGAATCAGGGCCAGGAACTGTAGAACCAGGCCCAGGAACCCTAGAACCAGGCCCAGGAACCCTAGAACCAGGCCCAGAAACAGTAGAACCAGGCCCAGGAACCGTAGAACCAGGCCCAGGAACTGTAGAACCAGGCCCAGGAACTGTAGAACCAGGCCCAGGAACTGTAGAACCAGGCCCAGGAACCATAGAACCAGGCCCAGGAACAGTAGAACAAGGCCCAGGATTAACGGAACCAGGCCCAGAAACAGTAGAACCAGGCCAAGGAACCGTAGAACAATGCCCAGTAAAATGGAGCCAATCCCAGGAACCAGAAAACCTAGAAAAATGCCCAGGAATCCTAGAACCAGAGCCCAGGAACCATTGAACAGCCCCAGGAACTGTAGAACCAGGCCTAGGAACCCTAGAACAAGGCCCAGGAATAACGGAACCAGGCCTAGAAACCGTAGAACCAGGCCCAGGAACCCTAGAACAAGGCCCAGGAACCGTAGAATCAGGGCCAGGAACTGTAGAACCAGGCCCAGGAACCCTAGAACCAGGCCCAGGAACCCTAGAACCAGGCCCAGAAACAGTAGAACCAGGCCCAGGAACCGTAGAACCAGGCCCAGGAACTGTAGAACCAGGCCCAGGAACCCTAGAACCAGGCCCAGGAACCCTAGTACCAGGCCCAGAAACAGTAGAACCAGGCCCAGGAACCCTAGAACAAGGCCCAGGAACCGTAGAATCAGGCCCAGGAACTGTAGAACCAGGCCCAAGAAACCCTAGAACAAGGCCCAGGAACCGTAGAACCAGGCCCAGGAACTGTAGAACCAGGCCCAGGAACCCTAGAACCAGGCCCAGGAATAACGGAACCAGGCCCAGAAACAGTAGAACCAGGCCCAGGAACCGTAGAACAAGGCCCAGGAACCCTAGAACAAGGCCCAGGAACCGTAGAACCAGGCCCAGGAACCCTAGAACAAGGCCCAGGAACCGTAGAACCAGGCCCAGGAACTGTAGAACCAGGCCAAGGAACCCTAGAACAAGGCCCAGGAATAACGGAACCAGGCCCAGAAACAGTAGAACCAGGCCCAGGAACCGTAGAACCAGGCCCAGGAACCCTAGAACAAGGCCCAGGAACCGTAGAACCAGGCCCAGGAACTGTAGAACCAGGCCAAGGAACCGTAGAACCAGGCCCAGGAACCTGTGAATCAAATGTTTTGAATGTGGGGTCCAGCAGGCTCCACCTATTTTTATTGAGGGATCTGATTAAGTTTAAGTTTATAACTTTGATCACAGAAAAATATCATAAAATGAGGATTATCAAGAAGATGTGAATAATCAGATCCAGAACGGTTCTTCTGACCATCAGAATGACTGAGGAACAGCTGTTTGTTTCTCTATAGACGTTTACGGGATTTTGGCTTCTTGGAGCCACTTCCTGTTTGGAACGCCAGGGGGGCGGGGCCACTCAGTCCAGTTCTCTGGTACAGCCTACTGTCAAAGGACCGACCAGTCTTAAGGCCCGTACACACCGGGACGAATATTCGCCAGGCGTTATTCGCCAGCGTTTTTCGCCACGTTTTTTGTGTTCACACCCAGGCGATTTTCGCTGACGATGAGTGGAGTGAACATGCAATTTCATTCCCTGACATTAGATGGCGCTTAATGTAAAACAGAAATACTCCTGTACACAAGGTGGCGCTGCGCAACTTTACGCTTCTTAAAGTCGCTTTTCACTCAGAAGAAGAGAGCAAATATTTACACGCTTGTCAGAATCAAACAAAGAAAACATGAATATTTCAAGCATCAGTAGCTCCAACTGGTGCTTGGTTCGGGGATATTTTAGAATGTCCGTCATTATTGCTTCGCGGCTGTGTGTAGACGCTTCTTGGCGTCTATCTTCTTCGCTGGTATGTGTGCTCAGCAAGGCAGTTTTGTGTTTGAGCGCCCCCAAGTTGTGTTTTACTGTAACTTCAGAAGCTCCAGACACGTGAGCAAAAGCGCCATTCTCATTGGTCGAGTAGATTTTGACGCGACGCGTCGGAAAAAAAAAACGAACCCAAGGCGTTTTTTTTTTTTGACGCTTTAACGCGTGGCGTTTTTTCGCGTCGGTGTGCACACTCTCGTTGGTGCCCTTTGTTTAGTCACGAGGCGTTAAACGTCGGCGAAAATCGCCGGCGAAATTCGTCCCGGTGTGAACGGGCCTTTAGGGAAACTTTTTTTTTACCTCCTGTTAGTTGTCTTTGTTTGTCAGATCTGTTTTTCCAGTGTGTTTTCCTTTGTCTGTTGTCTCACTTAAATAAATTTAAAAAGCAAATTCCTGACAGACATCAGAACTTCCTGTGAGAAGTTCCACCCAGCATCTTCTGGGCTTTGATGCTGCCGACCCAGAGGAAGTCTGCTGCCACGCAGAAACAACAACAGCAGCTGAAACAGTATGAGGAGCACTGCAGGAGCCCTGGTCCAGACGAAGCTCTGCTTCTCTGCTCAGACTCTGGGGAAGAAACTATAACTGCCCCAACATTCAAACCCTGGAGCCTTAGGCAGACACAGAATCTTCCCTTCAAGCTGCTTCTATACAGGAATGACTAACACGACACGTTTGGCCAGCTCCACTTGTTTGGGTCACCAGTTCAGCTACAAGAACATGGAAACAAAGAACGTCAAATCTCTGCTGATCCCCCAACAAAAGCAGCAGGAAGTAAGAGAAAGAAAGAGAAGGCAACCGACCGACCGACCGAGGCATCAGCTGTGACTGTCAAGGAGCCACAGAACAGCCACTGGCAGGGAGGTTTAGGGTGAGGACTACCGGCTGCTGGAAAAACTCAGTAATCTGCTTATGACTGAAATAGTTGTGAACATATTTTCCACTTCCTCCTAAACGTCTGGACATCACGCACAAGAGCTCAAACCCCAGACATATGATGAAGCAAAAACACTGATTAGAGAACCTGAACTGTAGCTTTAGAACGTTTGAATGGTTCCTTAGGACCTGACCGAGCTTCATTTAAACCGGTTTCTTCTGACACCCATTTACAAACGGGGAAAATGTTCAACTTTAGGAGGTTTCTAGTTTGAGATGTTTGGTGTGAAAAAGGAAAACATGTAAAAACTAAGAGCCTTATTTTCTGTGGAGTCAGGATGGAGCAGCAAACCCAGCTGAGACGACTGTACTCACTCGGTCTTCTTCCGTCCTTTGTTTTCAAAGATCTGGTTCAGGTTGATGAGCCTCTGACCCAGGAACTTGTCCATTCCAACCAAAGAGCGGTGCATCACTGTCAGACAGAGTGAATAGACCTCAGGATTCCCCTCCAAGAGCAGACCCGGTAATTCAAAGGAGGCTTCTTCCTTCCATATGGGGTTGACGGTCTTCTCTGCCACGGACGTGGAATACTTCTCCTTCCCCAGCTGGATGATCGTGTAGGCATCGTTGGTGCCATGCTTGCCTTTGGGCTGCAGACCGCTGGCTTGAAGAACAGTGGCTTGGACGTGGGTGGGAAACCATTTCTGAGACTGCTCCCTCAGGGACATGATCGGCACCGGTCATGAACCGCCGCAGGAACTTCTGTGGTTAGTTACCTGACAAGCAAAAGGCAGGAGACATGACTGACTGCTGCTTCTCCTCCATGCTGGTGTGGTTTGGGACTACAGTCGCTATGGCAACAAGCACCGACAGGTCCGGCAGGCTGAGCACGCCTCATCCTCTATCAATTCACTGATGTTTAAGCCACAGCTGACTCATCTGCAAAGACAGAACCAGACAGGAGAGCGTCACAATTTGCTTTCAGAAGCAGAGTGACTCATGAAGCACAGAGAACAATGCTGGACGACTGAATACTTTTTACCCAGAAGCCCTATGAAGCCTGGAGGTGGAGCTGCTTCTGAGGAGATCGGTCTCTATTCTGTAACCCTTGTGCTATCCTATGACCCCCCCTTCCATTGTGTTCTCCTACCATGACAAAGGTGGATAAAGGTGGAAAGATTTCATGTAATCCATGGACACCAGTGAAGATCACAAATCATTGAAGAAAAAAGGTTCAGAGCTCTGTCTAGTGGGTCTAGATGACCCACCTCCCAATGTTAAAGTGCCTCGTTAGGGTGGAGGACCAATGATGTCACCCGCTGATCCATGCTGTGTGATCAGCTGCTGGATGAGTCACACAGAGGATGACTGTCCTGATTAAATGTAAAGATGTTCCGGATAGAAACGACAGAGACAGAAACTCCATTAATTATCCACCACAAAAGCCTTAACGACGTCTGTCAGCACTGCGGTGCAGGAACTAATCATTTTTATTTCTGAGTATTTCTTTGTGGTCATAAATTAACATGGGAATAATAACTATCAGCCTGACATCATGACTGAGTGGGTTTGGTTTAACAGCATTAATGTTTCTTGATGACCCGTCGTTCACGTTAGCAAACTCCGGCTAGTCAGACGCACGTAAACGTCCCGCCACAGCTTCTTACCTTACGGTCATTCCCACCGGGACACCGCGGACCGTCACAACTGCCCTGCCGGTATCTACCTTAACGTTCATCCGGGGTTCGGGAGGCTCAGCCGCCGGCAGCCGTCACTTCATGTCGCTGTTTCTGGTAGCATTGCTCCTTCACTGACACAGCCTGATCCACTTCCTGTTCTGACGTCACGTCCGGTAACCCCAGCTCCAGTCACGTGATAGCGCCCCCCCCCCTTCCGGCAATTTTGTCTTCCAATTATTAATTTTCTGTGGATTATTAGATTTCTGTATTTTGTAAAAACAAAACCTTTTTGCCTGAAAAACAACAATTACATTTATTGATCAAACATTTAGTTTCAGTCATCAACATTTTTTTTCTGAGTTAAAAAGCTGATATATACGTATGGAGTCCTATACTGTTCAGAATTGAATAAATAAATATTTAATTAAATAAATAAATATGACCTCATGTAAATACAATCAACCAATAAATCTCTCATAAATATATAAAAAGATCATGAAATTTTGAAAAACCTGCACACTGATTTTAAATTAGCCATTATATTATTTAATATATTTCATTTTGCTTTAAAAACCTGTTCATTATTTTAAAACAGCATTTTAAAATATTAATTTTTAATCATGTTGAATATTATTATAATTCTACGTCTTTTTTCAGAACCTTGGATTTCAAAATCAATATTTTCCAAAGTAGCTTTTTTTTTATTTCATGTTGCTGTTTTTCACAATGGCGTATTTATTTCATAAAGAGCTTTTTCAGCAGACTGAGTCTGTCTGTCAATCAAACCAGACAAGGCGGAGACACTTTTGTGATTGGCTACTCCTTTACTCAGACATGAGCAGCAGCACCCTGACTACATCGATCGAAGATACTTCACCAAACGTGACGGCGAAATGCCCACTCCTCAACACTAGGGGGAGTATGCACCTCAACACATCCACAGTGTTACACGAAATTTGGCAGTTTTGGTTCAAAATTTGCAGATAAAAGTGGCTTTGGGCGAGTGTGCATAATTTGGGTGATTTTGTGGTCGGTTCGGCAATTTTCATCTTCTCATGAACATCTAGTAGTGGTCTAAGTTAAGGCCCGTTCACACCGGGACGAATTTCGCCTGCGATTTTTGCCGACGTTTAACGCCTCGTGACTAAACAAAGGGCACCAATGTGAGTGTGCACACCGACGCGAAAAAACACCACGCGTCAAAGCGTCAAAAAAAAAAAACGCCTCGGGTTCGTTTTTTTTTTCCGACGCGTTGCGTCGAAATCTATTCGACCAATGAGAACGGCGCTTTTGCACACGTGTCTGGAGCTTCTGAAGTTACAGTAAAACACAACTTGGGGGCGCTCAAACACAAAACTGCCTTGCTGAGCACACATACCAGCGAAGAAGATAGACGCCGAGTAGCGTCTACACTGCCGCGAAGAAATAATGACGGACATTCTAAAATATCCCCGAACCAAGCACCAGTTGGAGCTACTGGTGCTTGAAATATTCATGTTTTCTTTGTATGATTCTGACAAGCGCGTAAATATTTGCTCTCTTCTTCTGAGTGAAAATCGACTTTAAAGTTGCGCAGCGCCACCTTGTGTACAGGAGTATTTCTGTTTACATTAAGTGCCATCTAATGTCTTCTTTCTCTTTCGGCTTTTCCCATCAGGGGTCGCCACAGCGAATCATCCTTTTCCACCTCACTCTGTCATGGACATCTTCTACCCTAACATTAGCCAACTTCATGTCCTCTGTTAAGACATCCATGTATCTCCTCTTTGGCCGTCCTCTTGCCCTCCGGCCAGGCAGCTCCATCTCCAACATCCTTCTACCAATATATCCACTATCCCTCCTCTGAACATGTCCAAACCATCTCAGTCTGGCTTCTCTGACTTTGTCGCTAACACAGGCAACATGAGCCGTCCCTCTGATGTACTCGTTCCTTATCCTGTCTAACCTGGTCACTCCTAAGGAGAACCTCAACATCTTCATCTCCGCTACCTCCATCTCAGCCTCTTGTCTCTGTCTCACTGCTACCGTCTCTAACCCATAGAGCAGAGCTGGTCTCACCACTGTCTTGTACACCTTTCCTTTGAGTCTTGCTGACACTCTTCTGTCACACAACACTCCTGACACTTTCCTCCAACCGCTCCAACCTGCCTGCACTCGCCTCTTCACCTCTTTTCCACAATCCCCATCACACTGAACTGTTGACCCCAAGTACTTAAACTCCTGCACCTTCTTCACCTCAGCCCCCTGTAACCTAACGCTTCTACCTTGGTCCCTTTCGTTCAGACACATGTATTCTGTCTTACTACGACTGACCTTCATGCCTCTTCTTTCCAGAGCAAACCTCCACCTCTCTAGCTGTTCCTCCACCTGCTCTCTACTCTCACTGCAAATTACAATGTCATCCGCAAACATCATTGTCCAGGGAGATTCCTGTCTTACCTCATCTGTCAGCCTGTCCATCAGCATAGCAAACAAAAAAGGACTCAAAGCTGATCCTTGGTGTAGTCCCACCTCCACCTTGAACTCCTCTGTCTGACCTACAGCACATCTCACCACCGTCATACTTCTCTCATACATGTCCTGAACTACTCTGACATACTTCTCTGCCACTCCAGACGACCTCATACAGTACCACAGCTCCTCCCTCGGCACCCTGTCATACGCCTTCTCTAAATCTACGAACACACAATGCAGCTCCTTCTGGCCTTCTCTGTACTTTTCCATCAACATTCTCAAAGCAAAAATGGCATCAGTGGTGCTCTTACGGGGCATGAAACCATACTGCTGCTCACAAATCTCCACCTTCTTCCTAAGCCTGGCTTCCACTACTCTTTCCCACAGCTTCATTGTGTGGCTCATCAACTTTATTCCTCTATAGTTGCTGCAGTTCTGCATGTCACCCTTGTTCTTAAAGATCGGAACCAGAACGCTTCTCCTCCATTCCTCAGGCATCTTCTCACTCTCTAAAATCCTATTGAACAACCTCGTTAGAAATTCCACTGCTGTCTCTCCTAAGCACTTCCATACCTCCACAGGTAGGTCATCAGGACCAACGGCCTTTCCGCTCTTCATCCTTTTCAGAGCCTTCCTAACCTCATCCTTTCCAATCTCTGCTACTTCCTGCTCCACAACAACCACATCTTCCTCCCTTCTTTCCCTGTCATTTTCCACGTTCATCAGCTCCTCAAAATACTCCTTCCATCTTTTCTGTACACTCTCCTGGGTTGTTAGCACCTTTCCATCTCTGTCCTTAATCACCCTTATCTGTTGCACGTCCTTCCCATCTCTGTCTCTCTGTCTGGCTAGCCTGTACAAGTCCTTCTCTCCTTCCTTTGTGTCTAACCTGTCATATAGCTCATCGTAAGCTTTCTGTTTGGCCTTTGCCACCTCTCTCTTCACTCTGCGCTGCGCTTCCTTGTACTCCTGTCTACCTTCCTCAGTCCTTTCTACATCCCACTTCTTTTTAGCCAACCTCTTCCTCTGGACGCATTCCTGTACTTCCTCATTCCACCACCAAGTCTCTTTACCGTCTTTCCTCTTTCCAGATGACACACCTAGCACCTTCCTACCTGTTTCCCTGATAATCTCTGCTGTAGTTTCCCAGTCATCTGGAAGTTCATCCTGACCACCCAGGACCTGTCTCAACTTCTGCCTAAATTCCTCACAAGTTTCTTCATTTTGTAGCTTCCACCACTTGGTCTTCTTTTCTGTTTTCCCTATCTTCTTCTTCCTGACCTCCAGAGTCATCTTACACACCACCATGCGGTGCTGTCTGGCTACACTCTCTCCTACCACCACTTTGCAGTCAATAACCTCTCTCAAATGACCTCGTCTACATAGGATGTAGTCCACCTGGGTACTCCTACCTCCACTTCTGTATGTCACTCTATGTTCCTCTCTCTTCTGGAAGTAAGTGTTGACTACAGCCATTTCCATCCTCTTTGCAAAGTCCACCACCATCTGTCCCTCCAGATTCCTTTCCTTCACACCAAACCTGCCCATCACCTCCTCATCACCTCTATTGCCCTCACCAACATGCCCATTAAAGTCTGCTCCAATAACAACTCTCTCTCCTCTGGGGAAACTCTGTATGACCTCATCCAACTCACTCCAGAATCTCTCCTTCACTTCTAGCTCACAGCCAACCTGTGGCGCATACCCACTGACTACATTCACCATCACCCCTTCGATTTCTAACTTTAGGCTCATCATCCTGTCTGAGACTCTTTTCACCTCTAGAACACTGTTTACAAACTCCCCCTTCAGAATCACTCCTACCCCGTTTCTCTTCCTATCAACACCATGATAGAACAGTTTGTATCCTCCTCCAATACTACGTGCCTTGCTGCCCTTCCACCTTGTCTCCTGCACACACAGTACATCTACCTTCCTTCTCTCCATCATGTCTGCCAGCTCTCTGCCTTTCCCTGTCATTGTGCCAACGTTAAGAGTCCCTATTCTCAAACCTATGTTCCTGCCTTTTCCCTTCTCTCTCTGGCCACGGGCCCTTCTGCCTCCCCTCTTTCTTCCACCAACAGTAGTCAAATTTCCACCGACACCCTGTAGGTTAACAGCATCGGTGGCGGTCGTTGTTAACCCGGGCCTCGACCGATCCGGTATGTCTAAAGTGTTGTGGATGATTCGCATGGTTATTTTGGCAATTTTTACGCCGGATGCCCTTCCTGACGCAACCCTCTCTATTTATCCGGGCTTGGGACCGGCACAGAGGCAACTGGCTTGCAACCCCTGTGGCTAGATTTAAGTGCCATCTAATGTCAGGGAATGAAATTGCATGTTCGCTCGGCTCATCGTCAGCGAAAATCGCCTGGGTGTGAACACAAAAGACGTGGCGAAAAACGCTGGCGAATAACGCCTGGCGAATATTCGTCCCGGTGTGTACGGGCCTTTAGGCTGGGTGGTTGTTGGAGTTCCACAAAACTTCTATGAACTGGAGTTCCATGAACGCAACATGCCATGTGTGGGAGGAGCTACCAGCTAATGTTTTAGCCTGATATCCACATGGAGCTGGGGCTGTGCTTATCTCAGTAACAATGCATGGATGCACAATGTACATGGAGAGTTAAAAGATCAGGTTTATTTAATTTGAATAGTTCCACATGATAACAATGTTTCCATGTTTGAGTTCATGAGATCATCCCAGAGAGGCCCTGCTTCAGCTCCTGCAGTCAAACTACGTCTTAAATTACGTGTAAATCAGAGCGCCCAGGCAGCGCAAGAGTGTGTGTGTGAGCGCAAGTTAAGGGTCTGTTGCCTAGTTCCCCTGAAAAGTAAAAATAAAAAAAGGTTTCCTCCAAAGTAAAGAGCCTGGCTCTTTGAAGCTGCTCTGGAAGCGTCCGAACGGGGAAGTGAACCCCAAATCAGAAACGTCATCGCAGGAAAGGTTCAACATTTTCCCCGAGAGGGAAAAATAAAATCAGAGGACCTGATTATAATCATTGTCTCAATGAAAATGGAAAAATATCAGAAGGTTCAGGAGGCCTGAGCAGACTTGTTCCGCTTTGCGCAGCTGCCTGGTCTGACTCTGTCAGTCACCTCTCTGACTGGCACACCGCTGAGCCGGTATCGAGGAATATGAGTCCCAATATGAGTTCCATGGATGAGCCAATGAGCGTTTAGATCCCGCCCACTTTCACTGATTGACAGACAGACAGACTCATTCTCCTGAAAAAGCTCTTCATGAAATAAATCAGTCATTGTGAAAAACAGCAAAATGAAATACAAACAAAGCTACTTTGGAAAATATTGATTTCGAAATACGAGCATCAATATTCAACATGTTTAAAAATTAATATTTTAAAATGCTGTTATAAAATAATGAACATGTTTTTAAAGCAAAATGAAATATATTGAATTAATTAATTATTCAATATATTAATAATAATTAATTATTATTCGAATAAGAATAATAATATTCAGGACTTGTCTTTTATTAACATACACTTTAGCAGTCGGTTTACATTTGAAAGCTAGTAGACATGGCGACATGTCTATGGCATTCCCTGCCTTCGCCCACAAGTGTCCGGGATAGGCTCCGGCAGCCCCGTGACCCCGAAAGAGAAAAACGGAATAGAAAATGAATAAATGAATGAATAGGCTACATGCTAACTAACAAGTCGATCATTTAACCTGTTATTTACGTCATAGATTTACAGCAGATACCTTCACATTTCTGTCTGTGTATGTCTCATTGCATTGAAGACACGGAGGATGTTTAGAGATCAGATTTATTTATTGTCTCGATGAAAATCAGAAAAATATAATAAGATTAGGCTGGCTGCTTGGCCTACCGGACTTAGCTCGTAGCTTTTAGCATCACACCCGGATGTCAGCAATATCCCAAGATGCATCTCGACCAGCCAATCATTGGTCTTGTTGTTACACCTCAGTTACAGGGACATGGTGATTAGTCGAGGTGCACCTTGGAATATCCAGATGTGATGCTAGAAGCTACGAGCGAAATAGTATGGCGAAGCAGCCAGGCTAATCTTATGATATTTTTCTGATTTTCATCGAGACAATAATCGATCGATCAGTCTTGCTTTTATTTTTACCCCTATTGAATGCTCACAGAGACACGGAAGTAGCGGCAGAAAGCATCTTTTGCAGCAAAATGGACGCAAAACGTACCAGGATCATGTGAATGAACGTGATTTCCGATGCTTTTGTGCTTTTTAAAATAAATCTGATCTCTAAACTTCCTCCATGTCTTCAATGCAATGTCATGAGACACACACAGACAGAAATGTGAAGGTATCTGCTGTAAATTTAGGACACAAATAACAGGATAAATGATCGGCTAGTTAGTTAGCATGTAGCCTACTAGCATTCGAATGTAAAGCGACTACTAGAGAGTATGTTAATAAACGACAAGTCCTGAATATTATTATTCCTATTCGACCCTAAACTACAATATCAGCTGGTTGTCTGTCTACCGGCCAGCCAGCTGCCCGAATGCCGGCATGATAAGCAAAGAGCTCCGCGGTGGAGCTGGTATGTCCAGTGAACCGTATGGCAAAGCAGAAAGCCTAGGTATCGTAAATGTTATGATATTTTTCTTACATTCATTGAGACAATAATAAATTGATCATCCTTGTTTTTCTTTTTCCTTTCTTGAACGAATGTGGGTCACAGACACGGAAAATACCGGTGAAAGCGGCTTTTGCGGCCAGACGGAGATCATTTCCGTGTTTATAAAAGGCATATGGCGTGAATAATTACTACGTTCGAAAGAATTAATTATTTCGTTCGCACGAGTTAATCATTTCGAGGGAACGCAAAATTATCTTGTGGGAATGGAATAGTATTTCGTGCGAACAAGATATTAATTTGTGCGAGCAAGATATTAATTTGTGGGAACGAGATATATTTTAATTTTTTAATAACAGGACATGGGCTCCATAGTATATGGTTGAATGCTAATAAACATTTAACCCATTGTTTCCCTGTTTCTCTTTCTTTACTATGGTATCTTCCACCATTTTTTTCCGCTACAATTTTTCATCTATTTGAACCATTCAACCATTCAAATGTTCAGCTTTTTCCAGCTATGACTTTTGGTCCTTCAAATCCTTGAACTTTTCCAGATATTCCAGGATTTCCAGGATTTTTGCCTCCATTGAAATACATGGGGAATCCTTAGTCCAGAAGCTCACTGGTTTGATACCCAACTCTGGCATTTTTCACAAAAATATATTTTTTGATATTGTGCAGTTTTCACTTTATTTATAGTCAACTTTGATCATTTCTTTGACTTCTTATTAGATCATATTCTTTGATCTATTTATTGCTAATTATTACCCTTTAAGTTTCATTTTCATTCAGCAATCTCAAACCTGTATTTTCTTCTGGAAACGCTGCTCCTTCTAGTTAGAAGTTGAGTCCATTTTATTTACGGTCAGTATCTAAAAATTGTATGAAGTTTGGTCATTTCACAAGCCATGTTTGTAGAACTCTTCCAGACTCTCTCTTTCCTCCTCCTCCTCTCCATCATATCTTTCCTTGTCTTCTTCCTCCAACAGTGGTCTAGTGTCCGTCCTGTGGGTCGGCAGTACCAGTGTCGGTTGTTCTAATCCTGTTTTATGACTGATACAGTATGAAGGTTTTGTTCATGATTTTCTGATTTGGGTTTTATTTCGGATGCTCTTCCTCACACAACCCTCTGCCTTGATCCGGACTTGGGACCTGCTAAAGTACTGGACTGCGCCCCCTGCACTCCAAACAGTTATATCGATTTTTAAATCACTTATTTTGTTGACTCGCAAGCATAGGGGGGAAATTCAAACTGAAAAGTCCGCCTATCACATTTAAAAATAGATTTTCCCTCCTGCAGGTCTATATGTAGTATCTACGATGTCTTAGCTTAGTGTGGACACCTACGGCATACAGAGGGTGCTCTTATTTGAGAGGGGTCAAGAATTTCATGGTGAGCGTTTTCCTGTTTTCATGGTGTGCATTTGACAAGGAAACCTCTTGAAAGGCACAAACATGGGCGAGTGCTTTTGTCTCATGAGTGGGACATGGAGGTGCAGATAAGGGGTTCACTTGAATGAACACAGACATGCTTGTCAACCCACTTGACAAGTGCATCTTAACCAAACACACCTGCCTATGTTGGTTTTTATCGTTCTGCTGCAACCAGTGCGGTATGTACACACCGCTGGCCCGAGGCTCAAGCGGAGCCATCCATCAAGCCAAGATTATTGCTCTTATCTGGAGTACATCTCTGAATGAAATGCTCAGGCTTAGTGAAATATTAGGCAGTGCAAAAATGTGTCTGGCAGGATTTAATACATTGGCGGATCTCACGTTTTACATGAACAGTTACATTATGTGGATATTAAGGTAACTGTCAGTGTTAAGCAGCTACAGAGGACATAATGTAACTAGTGATGAAATCTGCCTTATTAGCTCATCTAAAAAGATTTACACAGAAAAGGAAATGTTTATCCATTAGATGTGACGGTCTGCCCCTTCAGACGGGTTGTACGGAGGCTGTGATATTTTTACCCCTCTTCACTCAAATCTAAATATTTACACATAGTTAGGACCACAGTGTCAAAGTATAAAACCACAGAAAGAGATTTATCAGAATTTATGGCATGTTTGCTCACCGCTGAAGACGACATCTGACAAAGCTTCAGTCTGCAGATTCACGCAGCTGCTGGTGGACTTCCAAGTGTTGGGGATTTATCAGGTCCCATCGCTGCTCACATTCCTTCTCAGTCTATTTTATGATCTGTTCGTGTTTGCAGTGTCAGGTTCAGCTGAGCGAAATAATGTCCAGAGGCATGCAGATAAACAAGGTGGGTCATGACACTCTTCCTTAATTTGACAATAAGTCAAACGTGTTCATACGTTACCCTCTGAAGGACTAAAATACAGCCGCATTTATCCTCAGTAAACCTGATTAAATACATTCCTGCATCATTTGATTTCTCTCCTCTGCTGGAGAATAAATTGTCGCCTTAAAAAGCAAAATATCACATCATCAACAAAACGAAACCCATTTTCAGGCTGCAGGTCAGAAACTGTCCACCTGTATGTGAACTCTCCACATGTTAAGCCACATTAGCCGTGTTCCCTAACGGCCGCCGTCCTGCACATGGTTCTGGTTAAACCTTCATTCTTCAACACTATATAGGTTGTATTACATTTATTAAACACTTTTAAGAATCTCAGGCTGCAAGGGTGCCCATCTGTTGAGGACAGGGAGAGTATATGAAAAGGCATGAGGCGCTGCAGGGAGAGTGGAAACAGTCGTGATGTCAGACCAGCTCTAAATGTGGTGCAGCTCTAAGCTCTTGGAGGGATGACTGATTTAAAAGCTACAGCTTTTAGCAGAGCAGAAAGTTAGATCACAGATGAATTTTAATCAAAAAAGAAGGAGAGAGGCACACAAATCACCTCAGCCTTGCTCTCAGGAATGTTTTTGTGCACGCCTTTGATATATAGGTGCAGATGTGCGACTGACGAGCAGAGGTAAAAAGGGCCGCAAAGTTGGGGCAACATGTCAGCCCAGCGCCTCCCTGAAGGTCCTGATTTCCACTTCATAGCCTCAGAAGGTCAGGAATACTTTAAACACGGCCTTAGCTGTTGGACTCGGCTGCTTTCTGCTGTGCAGGATTGTTCTGCCTCTTCCATTGTCAAGAGATTTGATTTAAACTTCAAAATATTATTAATCATGTTTGTATTTTATGGACCTTTGGACTGTGTGGTTTTCTACTATTTTTATCAAAATCAAAGTAGTTCTTTTTTTTCCTAATTTACTGTTGGCTGAGAACACGCAGCAGCTCAGGCGTGTGTGGAGGACAACTGGTGTCCAGGTGAGACAGAAGCTTGTTAATGATCTGCAGAATCCCCAAAAATGCTCCAGCAGGCCCGCTCTGCTGTCAGATCCCTGCTTTAAACAGTCAGCCTGACTGTGTTGGGATGCAGACTTACAGTTTTTCTCAGTCGCTTTAGTACAATTCTCAGATCAGAATGAAATTCCCAAAACTATTTGTTCAATCTTCACATCATGATGTCACTTGTGCACATCATATAAGCCGTTTCTCACTTCTTTGAACAAGTTCCAATTGCTTTGGTTCATCCATGCAAATGAATATGTACAATTCTCTGCTCTTTGCTACATTATCAATTGTTTATGTCATGTTGATCAAAATGTATTATATAGTTCACTGTGCAATAGTCTTACTCCTCAAAACACCTAGTCATTAGTTCATCATATAAGTCATTAACTGCTAAATGGTTGACCAAGTTGTCACAATGTGACAGACATATTTCGCTGCATTGCTAGAGAGGATATTCGCTGTGATGTGGATGAGAATTTGTGGCCCAACATACAGGAACGACAAGAGGTGTAGGAAGACCACACCAATTCCTGCTGCACTGCCTGGACTGTTGGACAGAACATTGTCCTATCTTTTTTTCCCTTTGTGTTACTGTTTACAGTGGGTTTTTTTCTATGTTGGTATGACATGGTCTGTCAACAAATTACAATATGAACAATAAAAGTGTAAATTGGAATCTTTATCAGTCTCTTGCAATCAAACAAAAAAGGTGTAACTTCCATTTTACAATAATTGTCATCCAAACTTTAGCCATAGTTTATATCAGAACCTCCCTCTAAAGTACACAGTTACATTGACAACATGACTAAGTCATTTGACTGTCTTGTTCGTAGACAACGACACAAGGACTTGACATTCTGATGGCACTGACATGTTCAATGACATAAAGACTTAGTTTTCAGAGATGAACTAAAGATTTTGAACTAGTTACAGGCTTTTGCAAGAAATCCATGTTTTCTGTGTAATCCATCTGTGTTTTGCTGTTTGTACAAATTGTTTTGAGAAATGTACACACGTATTTGCAAACTTCAATTCTGATCTGAGAATTGCACTAAAGCGACTGAGAAAAACTGTAAAATAAAAAGCAGCAGTAAGAAAAAATAGTTTCTCTGTATGTACTGTCTATAATGTACTGCAGGGCTCCAGACTGCGAGCAATTGGTCGCATTTTGCGACCAAAATTTGAGAGTGCGCGACTGAATTTTACATCCAGTCGCACATGTGCGAGCAGTAAATTTGCCTCCCCCACCCTTCGTATTTTTTTATACATCAAACGTGGAAGGGGCACGTCAATGATCAATGAAATAATCAATGAGACGCAAGCCACAGGGACGCAGGCAGACACACACACTCGCGCACATACTCATGAAACGCGAGTACGTACACTCTCGCGTGATGCCTGTGTGTGAGGCGGCCACTGCGTGTGAGAAGAATAGGTAAAGTCACTGTGAGTGGCTAAAATGCGTGTAGGGGGAGGGGCCTAGAGCTGACCAACCAATCACAGTGGGGTATATGACTCTTGGGGGCGTGACAATGACAGGGTTTTGCAAGCAGGAAACCTGACAGCCCCCTCCCTCCCCGGACCACATGAAGGAGTTCTTTACTTTCCTTTCTAGAACGTATCTATTCGCTCGTAATTTTCTACATACATGCAGTCCGTGCTGAACTTTTCTCTGGGCCGCACAGACCCGGAGGAAGGTTTAGGTTTTGGTTACGGTTACGGCGGCGCATCAAACGGGTTACGGCAGCACACCGCTCCCGCGGGAGTCGGGTCAGCTGAGGAGAATAAATGTCCCCCACCTACATGCGTGACAGCTAACGGGGCTTGAACTTTAAACACGCTCAAGCAAAAACAACATCAGTTTTAGACACACTGAAAATACGTGGGGAAAATGCAACGATAGACGTGTTTGAGATGAACATCGCCTGGATCGTTGGGGAGACCGGGGGGGGGGGGGGGGGGGCTGTGAGATGAAAGCGAATCTGCAGCAAGACTGACGGAGAACAGGAAATTGGAGTTGTCCTTAACATTCAATTTAGTTTTAATATTCTTCTCCCCCTTAGTATGATCTGTGTTATTATATATTTTATGATTATTTTAATGTTTTGTGATGTATGTAGCCTTTTTTAATGAATTGGTATTTTAAATTATTTTAATTAATCACTCCACTACAAAAACCACCAGGACACATGTCCCATAATGCATTGTTTTGTAGTCTGTAGGGCAGCTTTCAGTCAGTTCAGTTTTCAGCTGTGTCCGGGTAGGTTTGCCCCTTGTTCTCATCCCTTTCTCGCGATATTTTTGTGATGATTGACAGTTAATGTTGGAGCAAAAACAAAAATATACATCTCACACCAGGTGATCTGTGCAGCGTTGAGTCCACCTGGGTGATCTCAAACACACTTATTGTGCATCTTGGCTGCACTTATTTGGTGTCACAAAGATAAATTTCCATCCGTTTTCTTTACTTATTTGTACTGTCATGACAGCGATGGTGATGTCAGTTTACCTGTTGTTGCATCTTCAAAAGTGCAGAATAAAATGTGACACTGAATTAGAAACAGCACATTGTAATTTCTGCATCTATTATTAAAGTATTTATTAGTAATACAGTGGAAATTAGTAGATTTGGTTAGAATGTTGATTTACGGTATGCGCCCCTAAATATTCTGGTTGTGCCCCTAAAATTTTCAGTTAGGGGGCCACTGTGCTCCTAGTGAAAAAAGTTAGTCTGGAGCCCTGTACTGCATGTCTATTATAAACATGCAGTACATTATAGACATGCAGTACATTATAGACATGCAGTACATTATAGACATGCAGTACATTATAGACATGCAGTACATTATAGACATGCAGTACATTATAGACATGCAGTACATTATAGACATGCAGTACATTATAGACATGCAGTACATTATAAACATGCAGTACATTATAAACTTGCAGTACATTATAGACATGCAGTACATTATAGACATGCAGAACATTATAAACATGCAGTACATTATAGACATGCAGTACATTATAGACATGCAGTACATTATAGACATGCAGTACATTATAGACATGCATTACATAATAGACATGCAGTACATTATAGACATGCAGTACATAATAGACATGCAGTACATTATAGACATGCAGTACATTATAGACATGCAGTACATTATAGACATGCAGTACATTATAGACATGCAGTACATTATAGACATGCAGTACATTATAGACATGCAGTACATTATAAACATGCAGTACATTATAGACATGCAGTACATTATAGACATGCAGTACATTATAAACTTGCAGTACATTATAGACATGCAGTACATTATAGACATGCAGTACATTATAGACATGCAGTACATTATAGACATGCAGTACATAATAGACATGCAGTACATTATAGACATGCAGTACATTATAGACATGCAGTACATTATAGACATGCAGTACATTATAGACATGCAGTACATAATAGACATGCAGTACATTATAGACATGCAGTACATTATAGACATGCAGTACATTATAGACATGCAGTACATTATAGACATGCAGTACATTATAGACATGCAGTACATTATAGACATGCAGTACATAATAGACATGCAGTACATTATAGACATGCAGTACATTATAGACATGCAGTACATTATAGACATGCAGTACATTATAGACATGCAGTACATTATAAACATGCAGTACATTATAAACTTGCAGTACATTATAGACATGCAGTACATTATAGACATGCAGTACATTATAAACATGCAGTACATTATAGACATGCAGTACATAATAGACATGCAGTACATTATAAACTTGCAGTACATTATAGACATGCAGTACATTATAGACATGCAGTACATTATAAACACGTACAATTGCACAGTTTCAGTCAAAGTGCAGTCAGACTGAATGAAGTGGAAGAGGTCACCATCTGGGTGTGTTTATGACGTCACCTTCTTCAGGTTCTTTGTTCTTGAGCAAGTTTCATAGTTAAAATGTGTGCAGAAACTGCATAAAGTTCTTTGGATACTGACCACTTTCTCTCCTTGACATGCAGGCATTGTTACTCCCAACATGCACTGCTCAAAGAACCACCACACATCTGCGATCAGCCCGTTTTCAGACTAAAATCAGACTGAAAGCATCAGTACTGCCCCTTGCTGTGTTTCTGCAGACCTCAGAAGCGGAGCATTCTGACATGCTCAGTTGAATGTCAGCAGCACACTCTGGGGTCGTGATTAACGGAGCAGGAGAACAGGTGTCCACCCCGAACCAGCATGAAAAGACTACCCGAGCAGAGGAAGTACCTACATGTGCATGCCCTGCAGTCAGCCCTCCACAGGATGGAATAATTCATCAGAACTGTTTGGAGGAGACATTGTGAGGCAAAGTTCAGAGGCATGCTAATGACAGGATCGCGCTTAGAAAGGAAACGTGTCCGGCTTGAATGGTTCTGGGATGAAGCCGTCGCAAACTTCTCATAAGTTTAAGAAGTCCACAAACACGACTTCTAAAAGTCTGAAAGAAGTCCGATGCTTTGTGCTGAAGGTGGGAGCAGTGCTCCGTTCAGTCTGAACGATTCACTTCCCTGTTCGTGCAAACATTTATTTGTGTTAATCCTCGCTGCCAGGATGTGTTTTTACAGCCAAAATGAAATACATCTGCATGTCTTATTACAGGGGTTTGAGATCACTTCAAGTAATGAATAAAAAGTCTTAATTATCTCCTTGTTCTAAGGAGCCAGGATGCATCAAGTAAACATATTTGCATAACCAGCATTTTAAGCTGCGGCGGGATTTCTGTGGACATAGAAGAAGAGCAGAGAGTAGATTCAGCAGCACACAAATACAGGAGAGTCTCACTTCAGCTGCAGAAAGGATGAGTGGGCTGCATCATTACATTTACCAGTGTTGAACGCTGGCAGCAGAATGGAAGCATCTTATTACCAGTTCTACACGGATCAACATCCCACACAGCTGCTCGGTCTACAGAGTTCTTCACCAATTTCCCTACATCAACAAAAAGGTCTCCCATTATACTTTTGCTCCACATACACAGATGAAATGTAACTTCCAACCTGAAGTGCCTGTCATTTTCTAATCGACTATGTGGGTCAAAGGTGCAGCTGCATTAGGCAAGCACACAATTATTGGCTAAAACGATTGTCTGAGAGAAACTGAAAAAAAAGGATTTTGGAAATTCTGTCTGAGAAATGTTTGGAAACCATCTTGTCGTTTTTCATGACAAACTCTAGCATAAAAGCAAAACAGCAGAATGTCCTTAAACTGATAACTGTCTCTTTTTTTCTTCCAAGATTCGTTTAAATTGGAATGATGCAAGCGCTGCGATGGACTGGCGTCCTGTCCAGAGTGGACCCAACAGTAGCTGGGATAGGCTCCAGCAACCACATGAAGGAAAACGGATGGATGTTTGTGCAGCTGCAGAAAGGTGGGGCTGTGAGTGAATAAAGTAACGAGACGACGGCACTGCCGACGGGGAAGACACAAGTAACACTGATGGATAGATAGAACAACAGAACGATAGATAGATAGATAGACAGACAGACAGACGGACGGACGGACGGACGGACGGACGGACGGACGGACGGACGGACGGACGGACAGACAGACAGACAGACAGACAGACAGACAGACAGATAGATAGATAGATAGATAGATAGATAGATAGATAGATAGATAGATAGATAGATAGATAGATAGAATTTATTTCAGACTCGCATTCCAATCAGTTAACAAGTACAGTGCCAAAAGTACACAAGATGACTAAAAATACATAAAAAAATAAAAGTACAATAATACAATAATAAAAGTATACAAAAAAGATTAAAATAGTTGAAAACACATGACTTAAATAGCACAATTGTTAAAAAAAACACAATATAAATAAATTAAAGAGGGAGGTTGCTATGTGTTGATCTGTGTACCAACCAAAACCGGTGATCTTCTACCCGTGACATGATCTTCATCGTGACCCATCCTCTCAGGACTCCCCCATGTGTCAGGTGTTTTCACGCAGTGACCTCACACCGCTGCAGCACGGCGTCAGGCTCCGGGTGGAGGAGCTGTCCCGTGTGAAGCTTGCAGGAATGGGACATGTGGAGCGGCTGGTTTCTGCTGAAGGACAGGGTCAGTTTTCCCTGGAGTGGGCCCTCGCCGAGGTCAGATCATCCCTCTTCCTGTTCCTCCTCACCTGGTAATCCTCAGCACACACGTGTACAGCCGGCATAATGCAGATGTATGGAGTGTCTGCCACCTGTGTTAGTGGGTAATCACTCTTTAAATAAAAACCACATGTCCTTTGTCATTATTTATCCGTGCGGTGATGGCATATTGATAACCGTTGCATTGTCATCGTGACAACAAAGGTCGAGGTCTGTGATGGAGAAACGCCGCGGCGTTGTCAGTTTTTTGAGTCGTATCGAACACTAAAGGTCACTCAGATGACATTAAGCCGAGCCGACGTCTTTGATTGGCAAACGGAGGCTCCTGACCTTTAGGGCCTTACGCACTACTGTACTGTCATTTCCTGACGTACGGGGATTCACTTTTTGTGGGTAACACCGTACACACTGAGGGGTGTTTGTCTCCTCACATGAGGCCATCTCCTGCACATGCTCAGTTCTCCCAGTGATGCTGAACCCTGTTTGGGACAAATAGGAATTGAATGCGATCCAAAATGCAGTTTGTTCCTCTGGGAGAAGATGTGAAATGAATTCAGCCGTAATGGGAATGTGTCCTAAGCCTCTCCGTCTGTTTGCAAATAGTTATCCATTTTCAATTATGAATATATGTTTAAAACCTCTAATGCCTTCAAAAAAGGTCACATTTACACATGGCTTTTGCCACAAATAGGCTATTTTCCCACAGAAAGGGCAATTTGATGCTCATCATGTGCCCTGGTGTACCTAAGCTCTGTTTAAAAAACATCAATGCAAAGAGGGATTAAATATTCCCGTATTTTGCTAATCATTTATGAAATGCATAATTATCTCAGCTGCTTGTTGAGTGGATTATGAATCATTGATTCTGTCTCTCTTTGCATGTATATATAGTGTCTACCTAACCCTTTCAAAGTCCCCAATAGAAATATTCAGGATAATATGTATGCATATAGTTGGCAGAGCTGCCCTCCAGTTCGTATTTCATGCAATGTGAACGACTAATCCATGAAATGCGTGGGTGGGATGATTAACACAGACACCGGCACTGAAAATATGTTTGCTTTGAAACTCTGAATGTGATACAAATATGAAACTATGAATAATTGCTAGAGAATGGGAGCCTGTGTAGATGTAGAACTCAGAAGCGCAGTTTATGACTAATTGTGTTAAGTGAAAATGAAGTGCACTTTTGTTCCTGGGATAATTAGCTTTTAAATGTTGTGAGGGTGAATGTGGAGGCTCTCCTGGGCTCCACTGCTCACAGACTGAGCTCTCTAGCCCTCCCATGGGGTAAAAGTGCTCATTACATGCAGCCTGCAGGCCGGGGGGGGGGCAGGCGCTGAAGAGGAGGGGGGGCAGGCGGGGAGACCACGACTCACCCAAGAGGAGGGGGGCAGGGGGGAGACGCCAAAACTTACAGGATTATCTTCAGTTTGAATCGAAGGTTCATGGATTTTTTTTTTATAAAACTCCTGTAAATGAAACACATGAAAAAATAGAGGACTGAACATCTGGAAGAAAAGGAGTTTTCCATCTACAAGAATTCAGAAGATCTAGTTCAGACTTCAAAGAATTCCTTGATTTGAATCCAGAACGTCACAAAAACGTGACCCAAACTGTGCAGCAGAACCAGCAGAACGTCAGAACCAGCAGCGCTGTTGGATCCTGAGGCGTTCTGCGTTCTCACGTGGTCGTGTGCAGAACCACCATCACAGGTTCTGCTTTCTCCAAAATGGATCCACTCTGCAGAACTCTGCTACATTTTCTGCTGGGCTTTTGGATCAAACACATTTGAAATTTTGCTTGTTCACTTTTAGAAGCATAAATTAACCTCACCAAAAAATACAAATTAACCCTGATAATAAAAACCTGGAAGTGAAACCAAGGGCCAAACTGGACCCATTTATTTTTTATTCACACCAATAAAAAATAAAACACTACAGATGAGCTTCTTAACTATAGTATTCATATGATGACCAATGAAATCATTTGGGTTCAATTGACCTTTTGCTCCATCTTTGATTATTTTATTCAAGACCTTCCAAATTCCTTTAATACATCTGTTATTATTATTCTGTCATATACATGCATCCTTTCTATGTTGGATTATTTATTCTTATACCTTTTAATTTTTTTTTAGCTTCTGCCATTTTTAATTTAATACATTTTTTGAATAAAATATTTTATTTCTGCGAGTCCCTTTGTTAGCCAAGGACATGATTTACTTTAGTGATTCATATTTTGGATCAGACAACAGAATAATTCTAAATATGAGTATTAGGCTTGACTGACATGTTTCTCACCAAACAAACCAAACAGTGTTCCAGTTTTGTAGAGATCATTTTAAAATAAATGCATTGTATTATCTGTTCTTAACCATATATGTATATATAATATATAATATATATATAAATGTATATATACACATATAAAAAAGTACAAAGTTTAATTACCTAAGTATAAAACAATAAATTTCAATCAACAAAATGACTTAATGAAATCAATAGACAAAAACTGGAAATCCTTCAAAGGAACTTTTTCACTAAACTGGATGACGGCTCCTTTTGCTTTACTCTAAGCCTTTTCATGCAGAAGTGAGACATCACCTCCGTTGTTGCTGGAAAACATCTTTGTTTTTCCATGTGTGAGCGGGGCGTTCGCTGAGCCTTTAGAGAGCGTGTAAATCAGGGAATCCACTCCAGTTTCTTAATCCAGACCAACGAGGACCAGCAGGAGGATCTGCCAGAGGATGAGAGTCAAAGCTTTGACCAACCAGAACCAGAACCAGAACTAGAACTAGAACTAGAACTAGAACTAGAACTCTTCTCTTTTTAACTCTCTGTTTTATGGAGTTCCCACAGCAGCAGCACAGCTGCACCGAGTGCTCAGCGTCCCTCACCCGGCCGGAGTGCAGAGGTTCAGACCAACGTCTGCTCATCTGTTAACAAAAGCAGACGTCGAGGTGACAGTTTAACCACCCGTCTGTGTGGAAACCAAGAAAACATGAAACACCTACTATTTTCAGAGATAAAGTTGGTCTGATGAAGGGAAATGAACAAAGATGATCTGCTTGATGAGCTCTAGTTTGTTTCAGGCATTTTCAGGCTTGTGTGAATGAAATGAGCCAAACTCTCAGGATTTCCATTCTGTTCTGAAAATCCTGGATGTCTAAACGCTGCTCAGCTAAAGCCAACGGCTTCAGAAACGTCTGCAGCGCGAGTTCAGCTGTGAGGACGAAGAGGCAAACGGCCACGTTTTAGCATCACCCTTAGGTTAGAGGAAAGTCTCAGCTTTAGGATAAATCAAAGGTTTTTGGGATAAATCTCATTTTATTTGCAGATAAAACTTGTTTTTTTTAAAGATAATTTTTTAAAGGATTAATGTAAGTTTTTGAGATAAATCTTATTTTCTTTAATAAATCTTATTTTCATTTAGGGATAAATCTAACTTTTTTTAGGATGAATCTCATTTTTTAGGATAAACCTCTTTGGTCTCCTAACAGCAGCTTGGGTCAAAACACACAAAGCATATTTGTGGATTAAAAAAGGATGATCCATCCCTGACGGATGCTTTACACTCCAATACTTTATGGAAAACAAATGAGCTTTTTCTGAAAAGTTTCACACCAATAAGAGTTTACTGAAGCCTTAATGTTGAAGAACAGAAGAAAAACGCTGAAGCCTTGTTTGTGGGAGTCAGACATCTGCTCTGCATTCACTGCAGGTGTCTGTAAATATTCAGATTTCCCTCCAGTTAAAAGAGATTGCTCTCAGATTGGATCAGGCTGTTGCATGTGGCTGAAAAATGACCCAAACAGAAGAGCTTTGACCTGAAGAAACTGCTTCTTCCACATGAGCACCAACCAGAGATGGCTGCTCTCAGAAAACTGAATTTAGAACCAAACATGCCGGTTCTGAAAGGAAAACAGGCAGGAAGACCAAAGAAAGCATGGAGACCAGCAAAGCATCATGGGAGGGGTCAGAGGCCGAAACCCAGCAGAAGGCCCATGTTAGTGGTAGAGCAATTTTACAGAGAAACACGCCGAGTACGGACAGTAACCAGCAGATCCGCTCACAGATCTAGAAGCAGCAGAATGGAAAGGAAGGAGTCTGTGATGAAGATATCACTGATGATGATGCTGATGAGTAGACTCCCAAAATCCTCTACTAGACCGTCATCACGTTCCACCTTCCTCCTGAATGTGCGCTCAGACTTCAACACCACTTCAGAGACCGTTCCTGTGGAAACTTCCTAACCTTCAATCAGCTTTGGGGGCTTTCCATGAGAAAATCCATTTTTATCACAGAACAAAGCATTTTCCCCAGGAAAGAGTTTGGATCTCAGTCCGACAGGAGCGTCTGAGTTTATCTGCTGATGGGAGATGACGAAGACTCTGCAGCTGAAGTTTGGCATCTCTGGCCTGAAGAACGTGAGACTCTGGGTTGCAGGTAAAACCCAAAAGACCCTTTAAACATGTTACTGATGAGGAGGAAGAGGGGGAGGACTCAGCTGAACCGTGTGGTCTGAAAATCAAACCAGCATCACGTGTGATCAACAAGCTTCATCGCAGACGCAAGAAACATCAGGAGGAACCAGAAGTCTGACACGATGAAGTGAAAAGCTTTTGTGGGGGCAAATATTTTCACCCCCGAGTTTCTCTGTGCATCCATGGTCTCGTTCAGCTGGAGACACTGCAGAACCCCATGGAAACACTGAAACCATCTTTCACATTCTTTCTGTTATTAAAACTGAAAGACGTGGCGGGGGGGGGGGGGGGTCCTCCTGAAGTTAGCGCTCAGTGATGAAGCTGAAATGATTATTAGCTGCTGCTTCAGATGACTTTCTCTCTTTTAAATCAGCACCAATAACTACAAACAGAATTTCCTGTTGTCTCCTTCCCCTGAAAGTGCAAACGCTGAATTTAAATGAACTTTTCCAACGTGACCCTGACCCCCCCTTCTCTGAAAAATGGTATGAACTTTGACCGATAAACTGCTTTCACGTGTGCGTTGAAGAGCGCTCTCCTTCCAACCACACCTGTGCCTCCTCTGCCTCTTTCTGGACTGCAGTCATTAAAGAGTGCAAAGTTTAGTAAATCAGTCCGTCATAACTCACAGAAGTATTCGCCTCCCTTAAACCTAAAGCAAACTCCTGTCCACGCTCAGCTCCGAGATCGCCGCTCACACTTTTCCCGCTCTGCTGCTCCAAAAGCAGAGGATCCTGAATGCAGCTCTAGATGAGACGGTTCTACACATCTTTACATCCTCACCATTGTTTTTAGAAACTTCAGAAAAACTTTTATTCTGTCCGTTCCTGTTCGTCCGACGCCGTAAAGCATTTAGACTCCAGGTGAGCCAAAAATGTTGGTTGTTGGTGGAAAACGTCTGGGCATAAAGAAGGGAAACTCTGTTTTTGGGCCGGCGGGGGGCCGAAGAGGTGGCGGGAGCTGATGGAGGGGCCACAAACAGAGCCCCTGCTGTTGCTGAAACATCAAATCTGTCAGCAATTAGAGGAAGCCCAAGCAGCTCTTGTCAGCGGACAATGGAGCCAGGGGAGAGTGGGGGGGCAGTTATCAAAGCTGCTAGAGTCCCTTCATTTATCTAAACAGCAGGTTAGTCGTCCAATCTCCGTCTTTGTGGCTTGTTGCTGCTAATGAAAGGAGCGGCACTTCACCCAAAGAGTCTTCCTGAGCAGCACAGCCTGCAGCTGGAGAGGCTGATCCAGGGGTTGATCTCATGCTCCTGCAATGCCGCTTTCTCCCCAACAGCCAATCGGGCGGCCCTCTGCTTGAAGCTGAGGGTGGTGATGACGGGGCTTGGGGGGCTTAGCCCCAAACTTGTTGTTCTGAAAGACGTTTGCTCCTTGAAGGGGCAGAAGCCCTCAGCGACTCTGGGGCTTATTTCTGTTCACTGCAAACGCCATCTCCCACAAATGAACCAGCGGCGAGCAAATGGGGAGGACGGCCCCTCGATGAATGAGAGGCGCGGAGAAACGTCTTCCATGGCGGCTGGGAGCAGAGGGTCTCCGTCAGGACCCTGAGGCGGCACACGCTGCAAACGTCATCCGTGACACAACAAAGGTGTTTGCTTCCTCCACATGGGTTAACCCTGACCACAGAGTCCCTTTGGATCCCTTTGGATCCCTTTGGATCCCTTTGGATCAGTTGAACGCCCTTCTTCTGAGGATGGAGGACAGAAACCAACAAAACTAAGATCAAACAGAATTTCTGAGTGTTTCTCAGAATCAGAAAAAGAAGAAAAATACAGTTTGATAAAGATCGTATTTGTGATGAAGAAACGGAAATGGGCGGGGCCAAAGCCTCTCTGCTCCGCCCCCTTTCTGAGGCAGACAAACAGATCCATGAACGTCTCTGTTTTCCTGGTCTGAGCTGGAATCTGGATCCGAAGTGGACGGATGGATGGATCTGATGTTGCTGCTGCTTTTGACGCACCACTTATGTTAGGTTGGGGGTGTTAGGGCTGTAAGCTAGCAGGAGGGTGTAAACAGAGAGCTCTCAGTAACAGGAAGGAGGCAGGGTCCCGCCCACAACTCAGGGTGAATTTCTAATGCTGCTCTGCAGAAACTATGTCCTAGACAACGACAGGCGAAAAACAGCATCGTGGTCATGAAAAGACCCCTGGGAACAGATCAGAAGATGACGGAGGAGCAAAAGTGTTCATGCAGCTGACTGCAGGGCAGATCGCAGACAGCAGCAGCCTGAAGGTGCAGGCGGGTGGAGTCACCACCCCCCCAGGAGAACAGCCGAGCTGTGCCGTTTCTATTCTGGAGGTTTTTCTGTTCTTTTACCGCCTCGTTTCATCAAACTTCCTTAACTATCAGCCTCACAATTCTCTGTTCCTGTTTCCAACAAGCTTGAAGAAGAATTGGCCCAATTTTTCCAAAGATGGTTGGATGGCAGAGGTCATAGTTCACCGCTGAAAGCTTAAATACGCGTCACATCATGAGTAGAAATGGAGATCAACACTTCTTGATGTCATAAATAGTCATTGTTGGAGTTTAAGGCAGATCTGCCTGCAGACTCCGGTTCCTGCCGTCCCATCGTCAATAAAGAATGCAGTGTCTTAAATA
Source organism: Oryzias latipes (assembly GCF_053564925.1). Taxonomy (NCBI): domain Eukaryota; kingdom Metazoa; phylum Chordata; class Actinopteri; order Beloniformes; family Adrianichthyidae; genus Oryzias; species Oryzias latipes. The sequence goes on along the minus strand of NC_136251.1, from coordinate 32,315,615 downwards.
TTCCTGTTGATATGGACTCCAGATGAGAAAAATATGAAATTCTATAAATCACCGCCGGCTGATGAACCTTCTGTTTGGCTGTAGAAATGGTGCATCCCTTTGCACTGATTACACACATGCATATTTTCTGAACGGTGGCAGGTTTCACCGGGGTTTACGGAGCTCTCACATGGGACCCGGCGGCTCGTAAACCGGCACGGTCCGGCCTGACGCACGCTAACATCTGCTGCTGAGAACCCCCAGACCTCGGCAGCACGGCGGCGTCTGATCAGGCGGGAAAAGGGAAAAATGACCACGCTCCTGTGAAAGGAGGCGTGCCCAGCTGGAGTGAGGAACGCTCTTCCACTATGTCTTCATGCTCTCACGCTGAGCAGCTGTGCGCCATTTCGCATAAGATGAAGCCTGAAAAAGTGGGCTGCACACATGCGGCCGACCGGGAACAGGAAGCGGGTCTGAATCCGCTCCTCATGACACGCTTCAGAAGTCATTTCACATCACTGAGAGTTATTATCGTTAAACGCTGATATCAGGTCAACCCCGCTGCAAGTAATTAAATCTGTGAGTCGTTTAAGTCCATCAGCAGGGTGTTTATGGGATGTACATTTCTAGAGAGCTCTGCAGGAAATGTCGATTTCCTGCAGCGGCGTTTCGTCTGTGTGCGCCGGAGTGAGTTTGCAGGAAGTACCGGCGCCTGCAGATGAAATTATAGCATTTTTGGGCTGAAAACTCAAAGCAAGAACTTTGTGAATCCCACTTTGCTGCTCTCTCTGCTGAGCGGAGGACCGTTAGTGTTTGTCGGGTTTGTGAGTCAGAGGCACCGTGGAGGTCTGTGCAGGTGGCAGGCCCTGCAGGCCTTTCTGCTTCCTCCTCCTCCTCTCCACAGGTGCTTATTAGCACATATGAGCTGCCACATGTTCCCGGCTCGGCCGCCGCCCGGAGGGGCCAAATCAGTCTTCACCCGTAATCTTCACAGCCCTCACTCTCACTAACGGGGGCACATGGTGGAGCGTTTATGAAGCACTGCAAAAGTGCTGTTATTTTTTCCTGCTCCTCCGTGAACTCCTGGACAGCTCTGGAAGCAACAGCGGCTGCATGTGGGATTCCCGGTTTCAGGTCCGGATGAGCAGCGGCTGCATGTGGGATTCCCGGTTTCAGGTCCGGATGAGCAGCGGAGTCCGTGTAGAGGACACGTTCCTGCAGGAACCTGCAGAGCTCGCAGGTCTTTCTCAGAACACCGATCAAACACGTGGACCGGCACATACAATGTTTTGCACGTGGTCAGCACGGTGGGGGCTCATCCCAATTGCCCCCCCCCCCCGTGTAAGGGGCAGGAGGGGGCTCTGGCGTTTGAAGTGGGCATATGGCCGTCGCATTTGCATTTAATGCTCTTCAGATTACTTGTTTTAACTGGTGCTAAACACCTCACTGGGTTGGGGCTAATTTGATGAGGTCACGCCGCGACCCCGTGACCTCCTCTCTCCATGTTGTCTAAGTGAAACCAGCTGAGTCACAGGGGGGGAGTGTGGGGGCCGCGGCCAGACGGAGCGGTTCGTGGGCCTGGAGCGGCGTGTTTCTGGTCAGGGGGGGATCTCTGCTCCTCATGCTGAAGATTTCCCAGAATCCCATTCAGCTGAGGACAGTCCGGCATGTCTGTCGGAACGTTTACAGCTTGTTTGCATGAATGTTTATGTGCTGGGGTGAGACCCCCCCCCCCCCCCCCCCCCCCACACACACACACAAACACAATTTAAGTTTAACAGTAGTCCACTTTGTGCAACTTTAGGGTTAAAACAATAAAAAATCGATCTGCATTTATTGACAGCAAAGACACAATCACACATGCGCACACACGTGCACGCCAACCCACACACACACCGTGGAGATGAAAGCCCTCTGCTGGAATGTGAGTGCGGCCTGTTGAAGGACTAATCCACAGCAGCAACCCGGCTCTCTTGTGTTGCTGCACAGATTCTGCAGAATGGTCCCGTATGGTCTGGGGGGCCACATTTTCCTAACCTCCAAGGCCGCCGCTGTGAAGGCGCCTCAAGAGAGCCTCTTTGGTGTCAAAGGGGGAAAGCCATTCAGCTGGAGGCCGGCCTCCGGCCTTTGATCAGTTCACAAGTTACAGTTTTGCCGAGCGGCTTTTTCATGCAAATAGGAAATGTTCAAACGCTGCGTGGAAACGCGTCTCTGACCTTAATGGGGAGGGCTTTAACATCGGAACCTTCTCAGCCGAGGGCCAGCCTGAAAGCCTCCTCAGAGAGGTGAAAGCGCGTTGATCAGGTGGAGACGGCTCCTTTTCAGACCCCCCCAGCCAGTGGCATTGTGTTCACAGAGGGCCGCATTGACTCCCAATTAGGGGATTAGGAGAAAGATTATCAGAAGCGTTTTCAAAACACATAACATTTACAGGCTTTCCCACAGCAGCGAGGATCCACATTCATGCTGGCTCTTAAACCGCAGCGCTTTAGGAGGAGCAGCTGTTCCTGAGTCTGAAGTGTTGGAGGACTCTGATCCTCACCGCGGCCCGGATCAGGCTCCTCAATCTGCCGTGTGTGTGTGTATGCGTGTGTATGTGTGTATATAGGTGTGTGTGTATGCGTGTGCATGTGTGTATATAGGTGTGCATATGTGTGTGTATAGGTGTGTAAAGGGGTGTGTATGTGTGTGTATACGTGTGCATTTGTGTGTGTATAGGTGTGTATAGGTGTGTGTATAGGAGTGTACATGTGTGTATGTGTGTAAATAAATAAATAAAAATGGATTATTACATGTGTGTACGTGTATACATGTGTACATGTGTGTAGGTGTGTATGTGTGTATCTATGTGTGTGTCGTTTGTCTAAATTCGTCCATCCACACTGGACTTTCCCAAACAGGAAGTTCAAAGGTCTTCCCGCTTCCTTCCAGGTATCTCTGCGCTCCGTGTTTCTCTTGGCTCGTCTAAAACGGCCAATTATGTCCTAATAAAGTTCCTGCTGGAGGAGTGGAAGGTGGCGGTGGAGGCGGCGGTGGAGGGGGCGGTGGAGGGGGCGGCAGACCAAACTCTTGTCAAGGTCATGTTATAGAGGAAAGCGCCAACAATGCCAGCGCTAATCCCTCCTCCTCCTCCTCCTCCTCCTCCTCCTCCTCTGCCGCCGCCGCGCTCTGACCCCATCCCAGGACTTTGGGAGAGGACAGGAGGCCCGCCGCTCTCAGCCCGGAGCTGCTGGATTATCTGCCAATTAGCAGCATTTCTGCTGGACGGCATGAATGTAATGTTGGCTATTTTTAATAGCGTTTAATTTCTGCTGCTCTCCTCTCCCCTCCTCCTTTTTAGCCTAATCAAGATTGTCGGCTCTCTCATTTAAAATAAAAGAGCCGGCCTTTAATTTGGCATTAGGAGCGTAGAATCTGCCCCGCCAGCTCAGCATTTGTTGGAGGCGGCCAATGAGAGGGAAGGAAAGACGGAGAAAATCATTTTAGGGGAGATACTGTGAAGGACTCGTGTGAACGGCGTGAGCCTGGCCGTCCTGCTACATTAGCATCAGCTTTGCGCCGGAATAACGTGTTGCCTCTCTATTGTGCCCCCTATGGTGGCAGGTTTTGGTGGGTTTGGATTACGGGACTCCATTACATTCCTCTAATAAGTGGATAAAGCCGCCTCATCCACGGCGGCTGATCCTGAAGTATTAGCGGCCGGTTGCAGCGTTGGGAGGCTGATCTGAGGCCAGTAGATTCCTCGTTATGATGGAAGCTGCAGAAGACGCTGTGATGTCATGCTGGGACGCGAACCTGTTATTTAGAGTCATTCCTGCTGATTGGCACCGCAATAACAAGGCTAAGCGCCGCCCTTTGACCTCAGAGGTGGAGGATCTGCTGCTGGGAGGGGGATTTCCTCAGGTGATGTTTGTGCAGCTCGTTGTGCAGCTGGTTGTGTTGTGGTGCTTTCACACATCTGCTGCAGCTGTTGTGTCACAGCAGTGAGAATGGACGTGTTTGTGTTGTGGTCTTCATTTGCTTAAACTTCATCGTGAGTGGAAGACGGCAGCAAACTGAAGTCTGGATGAAACATTTTGCCATTAAAGATCAAAGCGGCTTGATGGAGAATGACCTTCATTACGACCTTTGAAGCTTTTTTAAAGAAATGGATGAAGAGAATAGATGAGTGAGAAAGCCTTTGATGTCAGCGGTCCGGCCCAGTTAAGCCCGAGGTCGCCGTCTCACACGGCTTCGTGCGGCCGATCCCAGAGATTTAGAAGGGCGACAGTGGCTCAGGTGGTTGAGCGGGTCGTCCAATGATCGAAGGGTTTGCGGTTCGATCCCCGCTCCCACCAGCCAAAATGTCGTTGTGTCCTTGGGCAAGACACTTCACCCTCCTTGCCTCCAGTGTGGCTCCACTGGTGTGTGGATGTGTATGAATGATCCCGGTGATGGTCAGAGGGACCGTAGGCCCGAACTGGCAGCCACGCCTCTGTCAGTCTGCCCCAGGGCAGCTGTGGCTACAACCATAGCTTACCGTCACCAAGTATGAATGAGGAGAGAATGAATAATGGACACAATGTAAGCGCTTTGGGTGTCTTGAAAAGCGCAGATAAATCCAATCCATTATTATTATTATTTACAGCAATCAATTAATCAGAAGAGTTTGTAGTTTGGAAATGAGTGGCTGTTGATTAAGTGCAGGGAGTCACATGACCTCCTGTGAGCTCAGGTGAGCCAGAGGCCGCGGGTCAGTAGCAGTCCGCCTTCCCTTGCCGTGTTAATTAGGGCTCAGGCTGTGGAGCAGAGTCCTCCTCCGCAGCTCCAACCTCCAGCCTCTCCACGGTTTTCACAAGTGGAGGGAAAACAATCCGCTCCGCCAGGCTGACCTTGCCCTCGGGCCACGCAGCAGCGCAGCTGTTGCTCCTCTGAGGCCGCAGAGAAAGCCCCGGATGTGGCCTCCTCCTGCAGCCGCTCTCCTCTGCGCTGCTCCTGCAGGTCTGTTCTGGGCCTCCAGGATCCCTTCCTCTGAGCGCTGACAGATTCTGGTCCAACCGATCCCAAAGCCGCGAGTCTGCGGGTCGACGCTTCACTTTTCATGCAGCTTCAAGCATGAATTCAGTTTGATTTGGAGTTTCATCTGAAGGCAGAGCTTCTGGCGTTGCAGGGTCTGTTCTGCTCCTCTGTGGGAGGATTTGGGTCTGGAAGGAGGCGGTTAGAGCGCCTCCTCGTCCAAAAGGAGCACTGCTCCTCTCTGACAGAGCGCCGGTTTAATGTTTCCCATTTCCCTTCTGCTGTTTCAGTAAACACGGCTGTCCGGGCCTCCACCTGTTTCAGGGTGCTTGAGAAATGGACTTTTCCTAAAAGTCTGTGACCTCTGACCTCTGCAGAGCAGGAAGGGATTGCCAGCAGGCAAATGCCCTCCTGTGTGGCCAAGTGCCATTTAACCCCATAATTGTTACAAGGCAGCTCCTGGCCCGTCCCAAACCGTGCTTTCCGGAAATCGCTCTTAAACGCAAACACAAAAAGGCACATGCGGCGAAGGGGCTGCGCCCACGGCGTTCAAACCCGTGAGGCCGCTTTTACACCTTTCAAATCCTGCAGAGTGATCGCAAAACCTGATCCCCTTTTAAAATGATCTTTTTTCAGAGTTTTTTTACGTAAATCTTTTCTTTGATTGAAGGCATAAATCTAAAAACCTGGTTTTACGGCAGAGAAAAGCTGGAGGTGAAACTGCAGAAACTTCCGTTATCGCCCGCCGCTCTGCTCCCTCCATCAGCTTCCTGTGTGCTTGGCTGCACTTGCTTATTTTTTTGCATCCCTGCACATTTTGCCGCCTCCGGACTCGAGCTTAGGCCGTTTCCCCGCCCGCCTCTGATAGCCGCGCTCGGTGATTGCTTCCCGGGATCAGAGCGGCGTGCGGCGCAGGCGGCCGGATCGGAGGTCGCTCTCAGACGGCTGGGATCTGGGGGAGGAGAAATTCAGCTTTTTATCCTTCAGTTTTTGATCCCCCCACCTGACCCTCCTCGACCTGCCCTCCCACCCCTCCTCTCAGGCCAGCTTCGCACTCAGGTGTTGCTTTTCAAGGGGGGGGGGCTCCGGGTGAAGGGGGGGTCAAGGTTTGCTAATGTACTAAAACAACAGGCAGCCTTGGGGGGGGGGGGTCTGGAGCGAGCTCCAAAGGGGCCCCAAGGTCAGCGGATGTGGGAACCGTCACCGGGGTCGGACTGAAATAGCGACCCTCATGAGTGATCGGCGGAGGTCACGGCTATTTCTGACGAGGGATCAGATGTCCGGGACACCTGACGTCTGTCACCTGCAGGCGTGAACGACTGGAAACGTCTTTCTGAGGCCGGCGGCGTGACATCTCCAGAGAAAGCAGAGCTTTGGGTTCCCAAATGTACAAACTAACACTGCCAAGTGTGTCAGAGACATTTCAAGGTCATTGTGTGGTGCTGCCCCCCCACCCCCACAGAACTGCAGTCATGAAATCACCAAATTATTGGGCTGTGAGCTGCAACGCGTCGGGCTCGTTACGTCCTGCTGGAAAAGCGTCGGCTGCTGTTTCCTCCGCCGGCAGAAAGATTCCCTTCATGCAGAGATTCTTTACATCAAGGAACAAACGGGTTTTAGAGGAATTCAGGCTTTAACCCTCATTTCTGCCACAGCAAAATTCAAATGTTTATGCCTTATTTGACCTGTGAAATATTAAGAAAAACATTTGTATAAACATCATAAATATGTCAAACAGAAATAATGTAGCAAAACACTGTTTTAGTCAAAATGTTGGAAAAATAAATTCCTTCTTTAAAAGTAAAAAAAGACTCAAATTTGGATCAAATTGTTGCTGCTGCAGTTTCTGAGTTTTCCAGGTGATCTTTGCTCACGCTGAGACACAGCAGCCTACGAGGAGGAGGAGGAGGAGGAGGAAGAGGTCCCGGAGCTGGGCTGCTGCGAGCACAAGGGCCCGGCCCGGAGAGGGGCCGGGAACCGACGCCGTGGGGGGAAAACAGGCTGCCCTCTGCGCCTCCAAATGCTGTGGCGGAGTGGGAGCCGGGCATTAAGTGGAGTGTTATTTACACATCATAAGCCAGTCTATTATACTGACATCCAGACGACCCAGTCCTCCTCTGCTGGGCCGGCGGCGGCGGCGGCGGCCTGCATCTCTGTTTGCTCTCAGCACCAGCGTGCTGATTGGCTGATATCCTGAGAGGACATTCCAACGCTGTGCAGATCTCTTCGTCTGAAATAGTCCGAAAGCATTCATTACCCGCCGAGAAATGAGACAAAAGGTCAAAGAAGCGGAGTGGTGGGGTGGAGCCAAGCGAAGCGGAGGTGGAGTTTACAATCCAATTGGGGATTAAGTTATCTCTTATATCTCTTACTTACAATAAATCCACACGTCCCCATCTGAAATGTCTTGTTTAAACTGTAGACCAGCATGAAGCAAATGTTTGACTTGATTTAAAATTCATTGTTCAGCATTAGGTTGCCGGCTGCAGTGAGCCCTGAGACTGCAGAGGTGAGCAGACGGGCGGCGGCTTTTCATTTTCAGCCAGGAATTGCAGAATTGCTGCCCCCCCCCCCCCCAAACCTGCTGCCATTTACCGATGGCATCACAATATTTGACATCCCATAATGGAACTGCATCCTAAGTCGTTCCTGTAACTCCTCTGGACACACGTAGAAGAAATCTGTGGTGGTCATTGATGTGACGGAACGGCTGCTTGGCTGTAGTGCCGATAAGGAGCAGACATTTGCACGCCGCCCCTCATTAGAACGCCGCGGCTCTGCAGCAACTCAATAAGACGTTAACAAAGCGGGGAGCTCGGAAAATACAAGGACTGGAGTCACTTTCAATTTGTCTGAGCTGATTTAAAGGCTGAAGTGAGTCCTGCTGCTTTTCATTTGCCGTTTCAAAGGTGGATCCGTCTCCCTTCATGTCCAACACAAACAGCTTCTGTCCTTTGAAAACAGGCTGGAGAACCACCATGAGGGGCCGTTCTTCTACCCGCTAATCTGCCCCCAACACTTAAAACCCGGAGCGTCCCTTTATTATTCATCTGGACTCATTTCCAGCGAACAGCAGCAGGCGCTGAACCTTCAGACCGGTCAGCCGTGAGTCCCAAAGTCAGACTGCAGGCCGCGCTGCAGGCCGTCCTGTTCCTGAAATCACAGAAAGGCTGTTTCTCAGTGTTTCAGGCAGAAACTAAAGGAACTGCAGGTCGACTACGTTCAGAATCTGTGTGATGTTTGACAGGAATTTGAACCACAGAGGAATCGGACCCTCGCCTCTCTGAGCGGGAATCTCCTGTTGTAAAACTAGACGTTTGAGGTCTGCTGCTGCTTTTCTGTCCTTCCTGCAGCTTTAAATAAAGTTTGACCAAACGGTTTTCTTTTGAACTTTTAATGGTGAAATTGGAGCTCAGAATAAAAATTCCCATAAAAAAAGTTTCTCCAACTTCAGTTTTTAACAATAATTTACTTTAACTTCAAAATGTTGCATAAAGAGTAAAAAAGCATCAAAATGACACAAAAACGATTTTAGAAATGAAGGCAATAAATGAAATCATTCCTCATCCTCGAAAAAAAAACAAAGAAATGAGGCTGAAAAATGTTTGTGTAAAATTCCTCACTATGTCCTCCTGTAAAGACAGCTGAGGCTGTGGAGGAGCGGATCACACCTCCTCACATCCGGCGTCAACAGTTCAACGCTGAAGTTGTGGATCCCAAAGGAATGCAGAAAAATAGTGAGGATGAGTGGAATCATAGCCAAAGGAGGAGCGGGAAAGGAGCAGGAGAGGAGAAGGAGAAAAGCAGGAAAGGAGAAGGAGAAAAGCAGGAGAGGAGAAGGAGAAAAATAAGAGAAAAGCAGGAGAGGAGCAGGAGAAAAACAGGAGAAAAACAGGAGAGGAGCATGAGAGGAGCAGGAGAAAAACAGGAGAGGAGAAGGAGAAAAGCAGGAGACGAGCAGGAGAAAAGCAGGAGAGGAGCAGGAGAAAAGCAGGAGAGGAGCAGGAGAAAAACAGGAGAAAAACAGGAGAGGAGAAGGAGAAAAGCAGGAGACGAGCAGGAGAAAAGCAGGAGAGGAGCAGGAGAAAAACAGGAGAAAAACAGGAGAGGAGAAGGAGAAAAACAGGAGAGGAGAAGGAGAAAAACAGGAGAAAAACAGGAGAGGAGAAGGAGAAAAGTAGGAGAAAAACAGGAGAGGAGAAGGAGAAAAGCAGGAGAGGAGCAGGAGAAAAACAGGAGAAAAACAGGAGAGGAGAAGGAGAAAAGTAGGAGAAAAACAGGAGAGGAGAAGGAGAAAAGCAGGAGAGGAGCAGGAGAAAAGCAGGAGAGGAGAAGGAGAAAAACAGGAGAAAAACAGGAGAGGAGCAGGAGAAAAACAGGAGAGGAGAAGGAGAAAAGCAGGAGAGGAGCAGGAGAAAAGCAGGAGAGGAGAAGGAGAAAAACAGGAGAGGAGCAGGAGAAAAGCAGGAGAGGAGAAGGAGAAAAACAGGAGAAAAACAGGAGAGGAGAAGGAGAAAAGCAGGAGAGGAGCAGGAGAAAAACAGGAGAAAAACAGGAGAGGAGAAGGAGAAAAGTAGGAGAAAAGCAGGAGAAAAACAGGAGAGGAGCAGGAGAAAAGCAGGAGAGGAGAAGGAGAAAAACAGGAGAAAAACAGGAGAGGAGCAGGAGAAAAACAGGAGAAAAACAGGAGAGGAGAAGGAGAAAAGCAGGAGAGGAGCAGGAGAAAAGCAGGAGAGGAGAAGGAGAAAAACAGGAGAAAAACAGGAGAGGAGAAGGAGAAAAGCAGGAGAGGAGCAGGAGAAAAACAGGAGAAAAACAGGAGAGGAGAAGGAGAAAAGTAGGAGAAAAGCAGGAGAAAAACAGGAGAGGAGCAGGAGAAAAGCAGGAGAGGAGAAGGAGAAAAACAGGAGAAAAACAGGAGAGGAGAAGGAGAAAAGCAGGAGAGGAGCAGGAGAAAAGCAGGAGAGGAGAAGGAGAAAAACAGGAGAAAAACAGGAGAGGAGAAGGAGAAAAGTAGGAGAGGAGCAGGAGAAAAGCAGGAGAGGAGAAGGAGAAAAACAGGAGAAAAACAGGAGAGGAGAAGGAGAAAAGCAGGAGAGGAGCAGGAGAAAAACAGGAGAAAAACAGGAGAGGAGAAGGAGAAAAGTAGGAGAGGAGCAGGAGAAAAGCAGGAGAGGAGAAGGAGAAAAACAGGAGAAAAACAGGAGAAAAGCAGGAGAGGAGCAGGAGAAAAACAGGAGAAAAACAGGAGAGGAGAAGGAGAAAAACAGGAGAGGAGAAGGAGAAAAACAGGAGAAAAACAGGAGAGGAGAAGGAGAAAAGTAGGAGGGGAGCAGGAGAAAAACAGGAGAAAAACAGGAGAGGAGAAGGAGAAAAGCAGGAGAGGAGCAGGAGAAAAACAGGAGAAAAACAGGAGAGGAGAAGGAGAAAAGCAGGAGAGGAGCAGGAGAAAAACAGGAGAGGAGAAGGAGAAAAACAGGAGAAAAATAGGAGAAAAGCAGGAGAGGAGCAGGAGAAAAACAGGAGAAAAACAGGAGAGGAGAAGGAGAAAAACAGGAGAGGAGAAGGAGAAAAACAGGAGAAAAACAGGAGAGGAGAAGGAGAAAAGTAGGAGGGGAGCAGGAGAAAAGCAGGAGAAAAACAGGAGAGGAGAAGGAGAAAAGTAGGAGAAAAGCAGGAGAAAAACAGGAGAGGAGAAGGAGAAAAGTAGGAGAGGAGCAGGAGAAAAGCAGGAGAGGAGAAGGAGAAAAACAGGAGAAAAATAGGAGAAAAATAGGAGAAAAGCAGGAGAAAAACAGGAGAGGAGGAGAAAAGCAGGAGAGGAGCAGGAGAGGAGCAGGAGAAAAACAGGAGAGGAGAAGGAGAAAAACAGGAGAGGAGAAGGAGAAAAACAGGAGAAAAACAGGAGAGGAGAAGGAGAAAAGTAGGAGGGGAGCAGGAGAAAAGCAGGAGAAAAACAGGAGAGGAGAAGGAGAAAAGTAGGAGAAAAACAGGAGAGGAGAAGGAGAAAAGTAGGAGAAAAGCAGGAGAAAAACAGGAGAGGAGCAGGAGAAAAGCAGGAGAGGAGAAGGAGAAAAACAGGAGAAAAACAGGAGAGGAGAAGGAGAAAAGCAGGAGAGGAGCAGGAGAAAAACAGGAGAAAAACAGGAGAGGAGAAGGAGAAAAGTAGGAGAGGAGCAGGAGAAAAGCAGGAGAGGAGAAGGAGAAAAACAGGAGAAAAACAGGAGAGGAGAAGGAGAAAAGCAGGAGAGGAGCAGGAGAAAAACAGGAGAAAAACAGGAGAGGAGAAGGAGAAAAGCAGGAGAGGAGAAGGAGAAAAGCAGGAGAGGAGCAGGAGAAAAACAGGAGAGGAGAAGGAGAAAAACAGGAGAAAAATAGGAGAAAAGCAGGAGAGGAGCAGGAGAAAAACAGGAGAAAAACAGGAGAGGAGAAGGAGAAAAACAGGAGAGGAGAAGGAGAAAAACAGGAGAAAAACAGGAGAGGAGAAGGAGAAAAGTAGGAGGGGAGCAGGAGAAAAGCAGGAGAAAAACAGGAGAGGAGAAGGAGAAAAGTAGGAGAAAAGCAGGAGAAAAACAGGAGAGGAGCAGGAGAAAAGCAGGAAAAAAACAGGAGAGGAGAAGGAGAAAAGTAGGAGAAAAGCAGGAGAAAAACAGGAGAGGAGAAGGAGAAAAGTAGGAGAGGAGAAGGAGAAAAACAGGAGAAAAATAGGAGAAAAATAGGAGAAAAGCAGGAGAAAAACAGGAGAGGAGGAGAAAAGCAGGAGAGGAGCAGGAGAGGAGCAGGAGAAAAACAGGAGAGGAGAAGGAGAAAAACAGGAGAGGAGAAGGAGAAAAACAGGAGAAAAACAGGAGAGGAGAAGGAGAAAAGTAGGAGGGGAGCAGGAGAAAAGCAGGAGAAAAACAGGAGAGGAGAAGGAGAAAAGTAGGAGAAAAACAGGAGAGGAGAAGGAGAAAAGTAGGAGAAAAGCAGGAGAAAAACAGGAAAAAAACAGGAGAGGAGAAGGAGAAAAGTAGGAGAGGAGAAGGAGAAAAACAGGAGAAAAATAGGAGAAAAATAGGAGAAAAGCAGGAGAAAAACAGGAGAGGAGGAGAAAAGCAGGAGAGGAGCAGGAGAAAAGCAGGAGAGGAGAAGGAGAAAAACAGGAGAAAAATAGGAGAGGAGAAGGAGAAAAACAGGAGAGGAGCAGGAGAGGAGCAGGACATGGGTAGTAGGCCCACTGGAGCGCCTCCATGGTTGTCATGCTCCATCTAGTGGCTGAAGGAGGTTCAGGAGGAGCAGCAGCTGCTTTTTCCACGGTTTCCATGTTTTGCTTTGATTCCAACTCATCTGCAGATGTTTATTTCATTCAAATGAAAAGAAAACAGACGGAATTGGACCAAATGTGTTTTCCAAGAGCTCTCACTCAGAGGGACAGAGTCTCTGTTCAGGATGCAAAAGTCTTGTTGCAAATTGAATTTGGGGGGGGGGGGGGTGCGCGGCTCACATTACAGAGATATGAAGCCATAAGAATGTGTGAAAGCAATGCCCTCCACATCGCCCATTATCCCGTTGAAAACCTATCTGCTCACACGCTGCGCCTTTCTCTGACAATAAACGCTCCCGAATGGATCTCAGGTCTGTGAAGTCAGCTGACAGAGCTCCACTTTACAGATGGGACCATTTTATTCACTCCTGGTGGCAATTTACAAACATGCAAAAGCCAGAGCCCCCACCTCCGCCTGCGAGCCTCATGATGGAGCTCCACCTGCCTCCTAACCTCGTTGGAGTTCACTTTCCCTGAAAGAAGCAGCAGTGACATTGTCAGCCATGTGTGTTAACAATTCCTGTGAGTGGAGGGGAGCGGGAGGCTCTGCTGATGTGTTGTGACTCCTGCTGTCAGCAGTTCAGCGGCGCTCTCTCCTCTTGCAGCCTGCAGCATCTCTTGAAAACGCCGCCGAAGCTGCTTCATGCGGTTTGATGCTGTCAGAACACCTGTGTGGCCAGGTGAGACCTTCCTGTTCAGGAGAAAGTCAGTGGAGAGGCGTTTGAGGTCTCCTCGTCAATTCCAGTTTCTCCAGAATATTAAAGGGAAAAGCAAGAAGCACTGAGCCTCTTTGAGATGCATTTAGTGAAAAGGGAAAATGATCAGTAATTATTATAGAAATAAAAAAACACGATTTATCAAAGGAAATCCTTTTGATTCTTGATGCAACACATATTTACTGATTATAGTAGAAGTGTATAAAATGAAAAATAAAAAGGATTTATATAAAAAAAACTTTAAATCATTAATGCTGTTCTTCCTGTTTCAAAGTGGTTTATCAAAAAGTGTTGTTATATTTCCCTTTTTAAATGTACTTGATCAAATATTCTAAAGTTTTGTCATTTCACAGAAATCACCTTTTTCCTTCACTTGTTTGGCTGATGAACAGAAATGATTCTGGTTACAAACAAAATTAAAGAGCGGATGAGCTTGTAGGTTGATTTTATTTCTTATTTTAAATTTTCAGATATTACATAATATTTAAATGGTTAAATGGTTTATAAATGGTTTAACCAAATCACACCTTTATTTTTTCTTGTGTGACTTCCTGGAAATGAAGTTTCTCAAATTTAAAGCTCATAAGTAGTTTAATCCAGAACTGATGCCAGAATCTCTGCAGTAACGATTGAGGGAAATATCTCGTCAGATTTATTGTAAAAAGATTTTTGTTTACATTTTCAGTCCCATTAAGGTCATGCGTGTCCATTTAGGTCATGCGTGTCCATTTAGGTCACGTGGGTCCACCTGCCCTTCACCTGGGCTGCAGGTGCTCCTCTCTGCACCTTGAACTCCAGGCGGGAAAAGCTGGTGTGTTTGTGGAAACGCCGCCAGCCTGCTGTCATCACAGCGCTCAGCTGTTTCAAACTATTTTCAGAGCATTCGTCTAATCAGGCTAACCGCGTTTCCCTTCGCCCGAGCGGCGGGTGAAGCAATCCCCTCAGCCAAAGCTTTCCATTCATTAGATTGTTTTAATGTGCCTGAAAGCAGTTGAGCAAATAAACAAGCTGTTCCCGAGGAAGGAGAGGAATCCCGGAGTCTGTGCTGGAACCCAGGAGGAGCAGCCTTTCCAACTTGTGCCTTTTATCACATTAATCCCACGTAACGTCATTTCGCAGGTCCCTGAAAAGGACTTATAAATTGCCTCTAATAGGCTTCAAATCAAGCACTAATTAAAACTGCATTAACCTTAATGAATCAGAAAAACTGAGACCCCAATTTATTGGAGTTGTGTTTATACAAGAGCTGGTTTCAATAATACATGACGCAAGCCTGTGTGGGATGAGCTCTTCTTCCTCCTAATGCGAACCTCCTGTGACCGTGCACGTGTGTGCACGTGTGTGTGCGTGCATCTGGGCGCCGTGTTTTGGCCCCTCGTCATCATTACAGGCCCTGTTAGAGACTCACTTTAGCAACAGTCAGGCATCTTTACGGAGACGTGCTCTGCCAATCAGTGCGCAGGTGTTCATAATTGTCTCTGTAATTGCTTGGTTACTGTGAGGAGGCCCGAGTCTCGTCTGTGCCCCCCACCACCACATCTGGATTTTTGGGGGAAGCCTCCCTCGCTCCAATAAGAAGCCCTCCTGAGTTTTAACATGTATCTGCTTGTTGCTGTGATTTCCCAGGAGCTCCTCCTTTATTTGGATGCCGCAAACGCCGCAAACGCCGCAAACGCCTTTAATGGAAATTCCCATGGCTGCGGGAGGTGGGGGGGGGCACCGATGGCAGTTGGTTGACGGGGAGCGCTCGTTGGTCTGGATTTGGAAAAGGTGGGTGTGGATGTAAGAGAAATCTGCAGGACTACAAGGTTCTTCCAATTCTGGAGGCTTTTCTGTCAGAGGATCCTCTTCTTCAGAGCGGAACCGACTTGAGCAGAGACGTCCATGAAGCTTCAGAGGCTTCAGACGCTTCAGAGGCTTCAGACGCTTCAGAGGCTTCTTTGAAGCAGTTGGTGTGAAAACCAATGCGAAAAAATCCTTTTTTAAATTTCCTGTGTTCAGACAGGAAGTAACACGGAGGTCATGAGCATCACATGATGCTCCCTAGACCCCCCCCCCCCCTCCCCATCCATGAGGACACCAGTGCCCCCGCTCAAACCTCCTGCCACCTTTGCCTGTTCTGTATCCATGAACACGTCAAGCCCGGGCTTGCACGTGCCAATTAAGTGTCTGCCAGATGGATGTCAGCTGTGGCTTCTGGCAGATGTTTGTCCAACCCATCGCTCAACTTAACGCTGGGGGACTCCATGTCACCTTCAGGGACTTCAGGAGATTTCTGTTAGACTGTGATTATCACTCCTCATCAGCAGATTGGTGTTTCCCCAAAGGTGAAGCTGCTTCCCAGCCATGCTCTTATTTATACATGAGGGTGATGTCAGTTGTGGGTGGGGCCAGCAGCCATATCTTTGGCTGTGGAACGTGAGCCCGGCTTAGACGTGTTTAATTGTTCCTCCTAAAGGACACGTTGTGTTTAGGTGTAGTGCTTTCTTGTTTCTGCATGGCAGATGTCGACAGGCATGTCAGCACTTGATGCTCCTGGACAACCTTCAGCCGTGGGACGCCCTGGGAGACGTGCAGGGCGTCATGCAGTGTCATCACTAACACGCTCTGTCCCCGGCTGGCGGCCCACGATCTCACAGAAATCCAGCTGTTGGGATGTAATTAGATCCCACACAATGACTTGGTGTCTGTCTTGTATGGGATTTGAACCCACAACTTTACCACCTGTCTATAACTGACTCCATTTGGGCATTTCACACACAAGAGGCAGAAGAGTTTTTTCCTCTGCAGCTTCTCTGCAATAGACTTGGCAGCAGCACTGGGAAGTGATTTATTTTCTTAAAGTAATTAAATGCCTACTTGATCTTTTTTTCTGAGGAAATTTGAAAATGTGGCAAACAAATTAAAGGAGCACTCCATGACTAAACCCATCCGCGGGATTGGTGGAAACATCACAGGCGAAACCGGAGCCAAACCTTCTTAATCTAGGTGGCCACGTTTGGGAGTTTGGGAGGAAACAATTGGGAAACAAGCTTTCTATTTCTGTTTGCACCCGATTATTAATTTCAATTTCTGTAACCCCACTTACTCCCACAGTTTAATTAATGATGCTTGTTATCGTCTGTCTTTAAGAGGTAATGGACAATGCTGAATTCTGAGTGTTTACAACACTGGAGAAAAATCCTGCTTTACCCCTTTGTAATGGACTGCCAGCTAACAAGAGATTAGCCGCGTTTGTCTTCCTGCTATAAAGCGGGGAGGGGGGCAACTTTAAAAAGTGCTATGTACACGGGTCAGAAGAACTGGGATGGCTCATCATCACCTAATCCATCCCAAAATTTCTGATCTTCTGCGGGGAATGCTACAAGGTCTGCAGAGAAAACAGGAAGAATACTATGGAACATTGAGGAAGAACAGTGAGGAAGAACAGTGAGGAAGAACACTGAGGAGGAACAGTGAGGAAGAACACTGAGGAGGAACAGTGAGGAAGAACAGTGAGGAAGAACACTGAGGAGGAACACTGAGGAAGAACAGTGAGGAAGAACACTGAGGAGGAACAGTGAGGAGGAACAGTGAGGAAGAACACTGAGGAGGAACAGTGAGGAAGAACAGTGAGGAAGAACAGTGAGGAAGAACAGTGAGGAAGAACACTGAGGAGGAACAGTGAGGAAGAACACTGAGGAGGAACACTGAGGAGGAACAGTGAGGAAGAACAGTGAGGAAGAACACTGAGGAGGAACAGTGAGGAAGAACAGTGAGGAAGAACACTGAGGAGGAACAGTGAGGAAGAACACTGAGGAAGAACACTGAGGAAGAACAGTGAGGAAGAACAGTGAGGAAGAACAGTGAGGAAGAACACTGAGGAGGAACAGTGAGGAAGAACACTGAGGAGGAACACTGAGGAAGAACACTGAGGAGGAACAGTGAGGAAGAACAGTGAGGAGGAACACTGAGGAGGAACAGTGAGGAAGAACAGTGAGGAAGAACAGTGAGGAAGAACACTGAGGAGGAACAGTGAGGAAGAACACTGAGGAGGAACACTGAGGAGGAACAGTGAGGAAGAACAGTGAGGAAGAACACTGAGGAGGAACAGTGAGGAAGAACAGTGAGGAAGAACACTGAGGAGGAACAGTGAGGAAGAACACTGAGGAGGAACAGTGAGGAGGAACAGTGAGGAGGAACACTGAGGAGGAACAGTGAGGAAGAACAGTGAGGAGGAACACTGAGGAGGAACACTGAGGAAGAACAGTGAGGAAGAACACTGAGGAGGAACACTGAGGAAGAACAGTGAGGAAGAACACTGAGGAAGAACAGTGAGGAAGAACACTGAGGAGGAACAGTGAGGAGGAACAGTGAGGAAGAACACTGAGGAGGAACAGTGAGGAGGAACAGTGAGGAAGAACACTGAGGAGGAACAGTGAGGAGGAACAGTGAGGAAGAACACTGAGGAGGAACACTGAGGAAGAACAGTGAGGAAGAACACTGAGGAGGAACACTGAGGAAGAACAGTGAGGAAGAACACTGAGGAAGAACAGTGAGGAAGAACACTGAGGAGGAACAGTGAGGAAGAACACTGAGGAGGAACACTGAGGAGGAACACTGAGGAAGAACAGTGAGGAGGAACAGTGAGGAAGAACAGTGAGGAAGAACACTGAGGAGGAACACTGAGGAAGAACAGTGAGGAAGAACACTGAGGAAGAACAGTGAGGAAGAACACTGAGGAGGAACAGTGAGGAAGAACACTGAGGAAGAACAGTGAGGAAGAACACTGAGGAGGAACAGTGAGTAAGAACAGTGAGGAGGAACACTGAGGAGGAACACTGAGGAGGAACAGTGAGGAGGAACAGTGAGGAAGAACACTGAGGAGGAACAGTGAGGAGGAACAGTGAGGAAGAACACTGAGGAGGAACAGTGAGGAGGAACAGTGAGGAAGAACACTGAGGAGGAACACTGAGGAGGAACAGTGAGGAAGAACACTGAGGAGGAACACTGAGGAAGAACAGTGAGGAAGAACACTGAGGAGGAACACTGAGGAAGAACAGTGAGGAAGAACACTGAGGAAGAACAGTGAGGAAGAACACTGAGGAGGAACAGTGAGGAAGAACACTGAGGAGGAACACTGAGGAGGAACACTGAGGAAGAACAGTGAGGAGGAACAGTGAGGAAGAACAGTGAGGAAGAACACTGAGGAGGAACACTGAGGAGGAACACTGAGGAAGAACAGTGAGGAAGAACACTGAGGAGGAACACTGAGGAAGAACAGTGAGGAAGAACACTGAGGAGGAACAGTGAGGAAGAACACTGAGGAGGAACACTGAGGAAGAACAGTGAGGAAGAACACTGAGGAGGAACACTGAGGAAGAACAGTGAGGAAGAACACTGAGGAAGAACAGTGAGGAAGAACACTGAGGAGGAACAGTGAGGAAGAACACTGAGGAAGAACAGTGAGGAAGAACACTGAGGAGGAACACTGAGGAGGAACAGTGAGGAAGAACAGTGAGGAAGAACAGTGAGGAAGAACACTGAGGAGGAACAGTGAGGAAGAACACTGAGGAGGAACACTGAGGAAGAACAGTGAGGAAGAACACTGAGGAGGAACACTGAGGAAGAACAGTGAGGAAGAACACTGAGGAGGAACACTGAGGAAGAACAGTGAGGAAGAACACTGAGGAGGAACAGTGAGGAAGAACACTGAGGAGGAACACTGAGGAAGAACAGTGAGGAAGAACACTGAGGAGGAACACTGAGGAAGAACAGTGAGGAAGAACACTGAGGAAGAACAGTGAGGAAGAACACTGAGGAGGAACAGTGAGGAAGAACACTGAGGAAGAACAGTGAGGAAGAACACTGAGGAGGAACACTGAGGAGGAACAGTGAGGAAGAACAGTGAGGAAGAACAGTGAGGAAGAACACTGAGGAGGAACAGTGAGGAAGAACACTGAGGAGGAACACTGAGGAAGAACAGTGAGGAAGAACACTGAGGAGGAACAGTGAGGAAGAACAGTGAGGAAGAACAGTGAGGAAGAACACTGAGGAGGAACAGTGAGGAAGAACACTGAGGAGGAACACTGAGGAAGAACAGTGAGGAAGAACACTGAGGAGGAACACTGAGGAAGAACAGTGAGGAGGAACAGTGAGGAAGAACACTGAGGAAGAACACTGAGGAAGAACAAGTCTAAAGTTCAAATTCCCAGCTTATATCATCTCCGAGAAGAATCCATGAATACATGAAACCCAGCTCAGATCAGCATCGTTTCCAGTTTTTCTGTTTACAGTCATCATCCATCCATCAAATGAATTTATTTCAAATCTTCAGCCTTTAAGCATAACTGACATTTTATTTCAAAGGCCCATTATCACGTAAATAGACTTTCATTGTATTCTAATGTTCATTCTCACTAAAAACAACCCAAAGTGGTATTTTCATCCGTTCACATATTTCTGAGTGTTCCTCTAAAAACCCCCTCTCTGAGCACCAGCCCCTCCTAACCCACGAAAATGAGTAGCTCCTCACATTGTGACATCACAAAGTGTGGAACCGCCCCTTCAAGGAAGAGTCTATGCTGCCAGCCCCACCCCCAGGCTAACAGCCACACCCACTTCCTTCATGGAACTAGCGGTGATCGGCTAAACGCTTTCCTTTATGAACATCCATCTTTGCAAAAGTTCAGATGTTTGTTTTCGTGGGAGAAACTCAGACACGCTGCTGAGGCCGACTATAGGATGATGTCATGAAATGGGCGGCACCCACCAGGAAAGAAAGGCGGAGCCCCAGAGATCAAGTCGTCTCACTTCCAGGTAGGAAAGGAACTCAGGAAGAGAACTGATATTTTATTAAAAATGTTTCTTTAGTGTGCCAAAGGTAACATATGATCAGATATATGGATAGAGTTGCCTCTGAAAGGCTATAGACCCTTTAAAGAATGTAAACTGGACCCCCTTTCAATGGGAGCTGAAGCAGAGGCCGACCATCAGCAGGAAGCATCAATGAGAGGAAGAGCGAACAGGGACGATGTTCAGAGAGGAACAGGAAGAGAAAAAGCTCCTGCTGTCCCAGAAAGACCCCCAGCAGAGGGTCCACGGAGAATACTCAGGCGTGACTCGGGCTGACCTTAACCCTCCTTAATGGAGACAGAACACAAGTCTGATGAATATGTTGATATTCTTTCCCCACAGTTTCAGTGAAGGTATCTGCTAACACTCAGCCGTGATTTCTGAGACCCTTTCAGGGCGGCAGGATGTCAAAATAAAAGCCCGATCCCGCTTAATTTGGGGAAACATCTTCCCTTTCATCTGGACAGGAGGAAGTCTTTGACAAAGCCTGGTGCTGCCTGGCTTTAAAGCGCCGTTTGAGGTGCGCGGCTGGACGCCGGCTGCAGGTGGAATCTTGGAAACACTGATGCAACAGCAGAAATATTCTGTACAGGGGAGGGGCACTGCGCCGCTGTGAGGTGCGGTCGCCTCCTGCCTCTCCACAAACGTTCAACATTTGAAAACTAAACTGCATAAGAAGTTTAAGCTACTGCTGGTGAGGAAGAAGTGAAGCCTTCATCACATGCAGACATAACGCCACGCTGGGCGGAGCTGCTGTGAACGGCGCTAATGCATGCTGCACCATCACGCATTGGCTCTTCTGTGAATTACATCCCCAGTGATGTCTAGAAATGAAACACACTGATCCATACGTAAGATAGACGCGCTTACCAAGGTCACGGAGGCTCCCCGGTGTAATTACACCAGTGCCAGACACAAAGGCCTTTGTTATTGGACAATCCTAATACCACACATTAGCAGAGCAACACAGCTGTTTCTATCAGCAGCGCTAACTTGGGAAGACATAGGGCGGGCGTCAATTTAGCCTACTTATCTAAAGTCTCTAATTACTTGGTTTATTTGATAAACAGAACAAGGAGAATCCTTAAATGATTCTGCCAGATCCAAAGGGGATTAATTTCTTCCTCTATGAAAAAAAAAACAAATCGCTGCGCGAATCCCGTATTTCACTCTGTAATCATGCATTAATTAGTATCAATAGGGCAGCAGTTACACTTGGCATTTGGAGAGATTGGAGAAAAAAGGGGGTCTTCATTAGCCCCCCCAGAGGAGGAGGGAAGGGGGGGGCATGAGGCCGATACAAAGACGACACAATCAGTCAGAACAGCAGGAAGCAGGAGCCCGGAGAAGGAGGATCTGAGCTCCTCAAGCCCCCTCCTATCAGAGATGTTCCTCTGACTGTCGGGATCAAACCTCCTGACGGAGTCCTTTCAGTTCAGGACTGCAGAAAAACACCAAGAACAGACCTGAAACCCAGCAGCCACACACCTCTGTGGTGATCAGTAGCTTTCATTCCCACAGAACAGAAGAACGTTGAAAAGCCAGACCCCAGAGGGGGTCATGTTGGTAGAAGAACAGAAAAAGCTGCAGGAGAAAACCGCTCCGGTGCATCCAAAGGCTCTGGAGTCCAGGTCAGAGAATGGACCTGGACTCCAGAGCAGAGGACTCAGGAACTCTGGGAAAAAAACAACAACAAGCGGGAAAAGCTTAATGCAAAGTAGAGACTAAACTCCTTGGCTGTGTCTGCATGCATGGACTGACTTAATTAATGTCTAATTAAAGTTTGTATGAGTTTTGCTGTTTTCCACCAGCTAGAAAAAACAAAGCTAGGACCCATGTGACCCCTGACGGCTCCCCTACAAAATAAAAGCCTTTCCTCGAAACCTCCTGGAAGATACTAAGTTTAACCTGAACGGGTGATCAGCTGATTCTAGAGCACTTCACTTTCCTTCTCTCATATTAAGTTTTCGTTTTATTTTATTTCTAGGTATTGGTTACATAAACAAACCAACAAAAGCTACAAATTCAAACATATCTTGCATGAACATACTTGTACAGAACCTTCCTGGAGTCTTCTCTGTTAAAGAACCTTCCTGTAATGACTGATTCTGGTTCTTTGTTTATCTGAAGACCCAATGTTCTTCAGATCCTCACATGTGGCCCTGCAGAGGAAACGTTCATGAGGAGCAATAAAAACTGAGGACGATTCCATCAGTTGGTCTGGTGCGTCTGCTCTTGGAATGCACCATTTGCATGTTTATTAGAACATGAAGGGAAACTTGGACTACATGACAAATACATCGTCTTTGGGGTTGAAGCTTCTCCTTGACACGAGGAGGCACAGCCAAACGGGCGCTAAAATGTGTTTTGAAACCATTTTGCTCTCCGCCCGTTTTCTGATTCCAGCAGCTTAAATAAAGAGGTAGCTTCTCCAGCAATCTTGGTCTTGTTTGTTTAACGTAATTACTACTTGTTCTCCCATCCTGCTGGCCCAGATGATGCATGAAAATTACCATTCCCCTACTTCAATCAGAGCAGGAAAAAGAAAAGGGAGAAAGGGGGCAACAGAGGCGAGCAGATGGGAGGGGGAGTGCAGAGAGGAGCTCCCTCCCTGCATAACAAGAAAGGGCACTGTCTCTGATTAATTAGCTGGAGTTGGTAATCAGTTTAATAAGACTGGAGTTGATGGTGAGAGGTCCCCTTTGGCTGATCCACACTAAGCTCAGCGCTCTGTTCAGGGTCTCTACTTTTTACACGAAGTAAACAGCCACTTTCTATTTACATAAACAGTTCTTTCTTCTCTTGGGGGGGCTTTTTCCCTTCTAAACTGTCTGAAAGCCTATCATCCCCACTCAAGTCCCTCCCAAGAAAAGCAGCACAAACTGGAGATAAATTCATGAATTTTTCCACATGTGAGAGTTAATTAAATGGAGAATTCTTGGAATGGAGATGGTGAGACGAGCTCGCCGGCTTCACACACAAAGAGGATCTAATTTAACAATTGAATTCTGCCGTGATAGCATTCAGCCTTTTACCACAGTGAACTCCATGAATGGCAGAGGCCCCGTTCTGTTTCTGCTAATGGTAAATTCCATTATGACTCTTATCAGCGGATGGAGGACTCACAGCGGGTCGAGTCACCGTTTGATTCCTGTTTACTGGAAAGCACGAGCTGCTGCTGGGTCAAACCATCATGGACAGACTCAGACATCCTCCCTATTCATGATGTGGATTACTGCTTTGCCTCATTTCCTGTTGGAGGACAGTTTCAGTCGCCCTTTATCCAGCTTCATCTCAGAATGTTCACAGACACCTTTGGGGCTGGAAGGGCTCCTTATGCTGCAGAAAAAGCCCAAACTACCCCACTTCCACTGCCGTGCTTGATAGTTGGACAAACCCGTGTGGAGGTTTAGGCCAAACTTCATTTTGGTCTCTTCCGTCAACAGAACATGGTTCCAGTGATAATGGATTGGATTTCTCTGCGCTTTTCAAGACACCCAAAGCGCTTACATTATGTCCATTATTCATTCACTCCTCATTCATACTTGGTGATGGTAAGCTACTTTTGTAGCCACAGCTGCCCTGGGGCAGACTGACAGAGGCGTGGCTGCCATTTCGCGCCTACGGCCCCTCTGACCATCACTGGGATCATTCATACACATTCACACACCAGTGGAGCCACACTGGAGGCAAGGAGGGTGAAGTGTCTTGCCCAAGGACACAACGACATTTTGGCTGGTGGGAGCGGGGATCGAACCGCCAATCCTTCGATCATTGGACGACCCGCTCAACCACCTGAGCCACTGTCGCCCCATGAACGTGATGGTTCCGTCTGGTGGACCTCAGCTTTCCAGTTCTTTTTTAAACAGAGGTCTGCACCAAGAACTGCAAGAGATTAACGTAGGGTGGGGGCATGTGACCCCCCAGTTTGGAATCCCATTTGAAGCCAGATTGGACAATGGGCAAACACATGAGCATCGTGGGAAAACATGGTGTCTTTGAAATGATGAATGAATGCCATTTGCTGCATGACAGGAACAGAACGACAGCAGAGGTGAGGAGAGCAGGAGTCAGCAGGAAGCTGGGACTGATGTGTGATGGACAGATGACGGTCTGCGCTCAGGTCTTGGAGAGACGGAAACTGTCTTTAAAACATAGAAACTATAAGAGTGTGAAGGAAAAACCGATCACATGTGGATCCAAAGTTCTGACGTTTTTAAGTCATTTTATTTTCTATTTGTGTTTTCATTATAAACTCACGACACCTGTTCATGACATGCGTATGGAAATTCAGACAAACAGGTCAAAGAGACAGAGGGACAGGTAAACCGGTGATTCTGCTCGTTGGAGGTTTTTTCACATAGACTCATTTCTCTAAGTCTAGTAAATTTAGAGTTTCCAACCCGTGAAAGGAGATTCCAGGTGTAACAAATGCTGACTCCCACCCGCTGCTTTGAGGAATTTCAGCTTTGAGTTTTACAGGACGACCTTAGAGCTCAACTCTATGCAGACGATACATTCCTGTTTGTGTAATGATGGAGACTCTCAATAGAATCACATGATCACAGCTATTCCTCTGTTTTAACCTGAATGTATTTGTCGGTGCAACACTCCCCTAGTGGTGAACTAATGAACTGCATTTTCAGATGAACTTCAATCCACTAGTCAACAGGTGGGGCCCTGGGTCAGTCTTAATATGTGAGATTATTCACCTGTAAATGTGACACCAGTATGTTATTGTTCAACGGCCTTAAGTTCAGTTTTACCATTCCAGTTTCTTCTTTTTTCTTGGAACTCAAATGTGATCTTTTCATCTTCTCCTGAAGTTTGATGAAAACAGAAAAGGCTTTGGAGAAGCTGAAGCTCAGCTCTCCTGACTCTGCTGTCATTTTACCGTCATGGCTGAGCAGGTTTTTTTTTAATCAAAAGTAAACTCTTGAGGGCCAAGCTTCAGATAAGAAAGCAGCATGTCACCTCGTGGCTTTAATGATCGTCCACCGTTACCGCACAACGGCGAGCAAGCAGAAGATAAAGAACACGAATAATTAAGCCGTGCTAAGTGGGTTATTGTTTTCCAAGTGATAAGTTGTTCTTGGCAGAAGTTTTACAGTCACTCTTACAAGATGCTGGTATTGTTTCTGCAGAAACGAGGTGTAAAGAGCAGGAATGGAGGGAATTACACCAAAGGGTTTGGAGTTTCTTGGGGTTTGGATACAAAATGGTTTCTTGTGCATCGACTTTACCTGAACTTTAAACAACAACATAACAGCGGCATGTTTGACTGCAGCGATGCGGCGACAACGAAGCAACAAAGAACCGGAGTCACTCACCACAGACATTTGTATGAGTGACAGATAAAAGTAAGTCGTGCTTGAAGACCAAATCATTTTAAAATAATGGAAGAAAAGGGGGATATTTTTACTTTATACAATTTCTTTTTGTGTGTTTTTAACGTGTGTTTGTGGCTTTTTTCTCATGATGAAGGACGTATACAGAGAAAATTAAGTTTAAAACGAATTTCTGAGTATTACTCACAGAAACCGTTGTGAATCAGGGGCTGCCTGGGTTATAAAAAACCATTGGGAAGGAGTTTAGAATAGCTCATCATATGATTGGAATGGACCTTAACCAACTATTTAAAAAAAATGCTTCAGGTTCAGAGCAACCACATTTATAACAGTGTTCTGGTTCAGCAGATCGGCCTCCTATTTTAACAACAAACACAACAAATGAACAAGAAGAATTTAGCTTCAAAAGCTGAAAGAAACAGGAACAAAAGTGACCCAGGACATGTCTGACCCACATGTGAAAGACCCATTCAATGACATCAGGTTAATTCCCCGACCCCCCATCCATCAGCTAAAACTATCATTACACTGTTAATTGATCAATAACAAGCAGTTTCCTCCTGTCTGTAATTAGCTGCTGTGCAGACGGCGAGCAGTCAGTCAGTCTTTCCACACAGGCTTACTTACTCAGGTCTTCTTGGGTTAAATCAAGTTAATGTTAATTACTCCATTAGCTTCTTTGTCTCCGTGCAGAACTCCCTCTGGCGGGTTCTGTTCTTCACATACAAAGATATTTCTGCCCCGTAGAGGTGAAAATAAAAGCAGGTCGGTGTAAGTTACCCTGAACGATAAAGACGTCGCCGTGCTCAGAGGAAACATTACCGTTCATGTGTTTGTTGTTGGAGCTAATAAAAGACTTTACCAGGTAAACCCGTTCAGAGGCAGCAGAACCCGGACAAAGAAAGGGTTCTGCTGGTCCTCACCCTGCTTAAGATGTCATTACCTCTGTGGACTGTTAAACGCTTCCATAAAGAAAACTGAAATATTCATTAAGTTGCTTAATAATTCATTCTGATAAAATGGAATATGTGCTTTGCAGAATAAAGATGAATCCAGAATGAGTGCGTGCTCAGCATATTTGTGTGTGAGAACGTCATTCAGCACGGCTCAGAGGGAATTCACTCAGGATTTTTTGTGATAAAAAGGACCAAATTATTGCTTTTTAAGCAGTTTTGAACAGAGAAAATAAATGAAATCTACATGAAATGTTACGGCTTTTAATTATTGAGAAAAAAATCACTATTTAAACTCTATTGACCCACTTTAGCCTTTCCTCTGTGAACTTTGTCTCTATTACTTCTGTGTTTGAAAAACAAACATCCTGGTTACCATGACAACATCCTGTCATGTTCCTAAACTAAACGTATTGAGCTGCAGCTCATCATCTGACTAGAAGTGATTTTAAACAGCAGTTTCTGAATCTTCTCCACCTATGATCCTCCCTACACAGACGTTCATGTCGTCTTCAATCATCCTATGTGCCGCCGTTAACGGAAAGACGGCAGCGCTGAACTCTGGATCTGGATCAGAAGGAGCCCTTAAACCATCAGAGCAGACCTTCACCTGGTTAAAGGTGTTAGAAAAGTGGGGGTTGCAGACAGCCGACCTAACGCAGACGACTGAACGCAGCCAACTGAATGCAGCAAACCGAACGCAGTCGAATTAACGCAGCCAACCGAACGCAGTCGAATTAACGCAGCCGACTGAACGCAGTTAACTGAACGCAGCCGACTTAACGCAGCCGACCGAACACAGTCGAATTAACGCAGCCGACTGAACGCAGCCAACCAAATGCAGTCGACTTAACGCAGCCGACTGAACGCAGTCAACTGAACGCAGCCAACCGAACGCAGTAGAATTAACGCAGCCGACTGAACGCAGCCAACCAAACGCAGTCGACTTAACGCAGCCGACTGAACGCAGTCAACTGAACGCAGCCAACCGAACGCAGTCGAATTAACGCAGCCGACTGAACGCAGCCGACTGAACGCAGTCAACTGAACGCAGCCAACCGAACGCAGTCGAATTAACGCAGCCAACCGAACGCAGTCGACTTAACGCAGCCGACTGAACGCAGTCAACTGAACGCAGCCAACCGAACGCAGTCGAATTAACGCAGCCGACTGAACGCAGCCGACTGAACGCAGTCAACTGAACGCAGCCAACCGAACGCAGTCGAATTAACGCAGCCAACCGAACGCAGTCGAATTAAGGCAGCCAACCGAACGCAGTCGAATTAACGCAGCCGACTGAACGCAGTCAACCGAACGCAGTCGAATTAACGCAGCCAACCGAACGCAGTCGACTTAACGCAGCCGACTGAACGCAGCCGACTGAACGCAGTCAACTGAACGCAGCCAACCGAACGCAGTCGAATTAACGCAGCCAACCGAACGCAGTCGAATTAAGGCAGCCAACCGAACGCAGTCGAATTAACGCAGCCGACTGAACGCAGCCAACCGAACGCAGTCGAATTAACGCAGCCAACCGAACGCAGTCGACTTAACGCAGCCGACTGAACGCAGTCAACTGAACGCAGCCGACCGAACGCAGTCGAATTAACGCAGCCGACTGAACGAACCCAAACAAACGCAGTCGACTTAACGCAGCCGACTGAACGCAGTTAACTGAACGCAGCCGACTTAACGCAGCCAACCGAATGCAGTCAACTGAATGCAGCCGACTTAACGCAGCCGACTGAATGCAGCCAGGAGTGAACTCATAACAAAACCTGGCTACCCAGAAAAATAAAAACACTTTAAAGGAAGACCTGATGACTTATTACACATAAAATGATTAAAACAGGAAAATGTGTGTTTAACAGCAATAATAGAAAAAAGAAAGAAAAGGACTTTTTGTTTCTTTCTCTTAAGAAGAGCAGATATTATCATGTCAGGATAAAGAAATAACTGAATGTAAGACGAGACCAGTATTTTTTTACGTCTCATTCATGAACAAAGACAGACTGCTTTACATAAAACCATGATATAAACATTTATTACACATTATAATCATTCATTAAAATAAAGATTCAAAGAAAGTTGAAAAGAACTGAATTTAAATCAAGCATAGACAAACAGCACAGATGTAAACTTTTAAACACAAACTAATCAAACGCAGTAGAGAACAGGTCTGTCTTTAACCTGGATTTATATCCACTGTTCCAGCTGATCTAGGTCTGGTCCAGATCTGTGGAGCATAGATGCTGAATGCAGCTTCTCCGTGTTTGGTTTGGACTCTAGGAACTGACGAAAGACCAGATCCAGATGAGCAGAGAGGTCCGGCTGGTTCAGACGGGTCAGGATTTTGGTGCTAACCCTTCAAAGCAGTAACAGAACTTTCAAGTCTGTCCTCTGGGAGAAAGACCTCAGAACTGGGCTGATGTGGTTCTACTTCTTTGGTTCTTTGTGAGGACCAAGACACAGAGTTCTAAATCAGCTGCAGTTTCCTGATGGATGCTTTTGGTCGTCACAGTCGTCAAGGCGACTAAAGATGAAGACAGGAACTAGTTTTTCCAGGTCCTGCTTAGACATCAGATCTTTTATCCTTGAAGTCTTTTTAAGATGATAATCGGCTGATTATGTGACGACCTTCCTCTGTTCATCTAAAGGCAGGTCTGTGTCCATCACTGCACCCACCTGGTCGGTGGTTTTTAGATGAATAGACTGAAGCTCTGTAGTGACCTCTACCGTTTCTCTGTAGACCCAAAGACAATGACTCCTGTTTGCTTTTGTCTACTGTCCTCCATGCATTTGCCTGTTTTCTGTGCATCACTCCAGTAAAAGCTGCATTAATGAGAGGACTAATAAAAGCAGGAAGGCTCCTCTAGGACTCAGCAGGGTCTGTGTGGGAGGCGTTTGCTGCCCGTCTGTATCAGTAGCATCTTCCTGGCAGTTAATCCCCTCTTTGATAGCAGCGAGCGATAGCGCTGATGTCTGCCTAAAAGAGACACGTGTTCACTCTCACAGCAGCAGCTTTCCAACCAC
This sequence comes from Oryzias latipes, assembly GCF_053564925.1. Taxonomy (NCBI): domain Eukaryota; kingdom Metazoa; phylum Chordata; class Actinopteri; order Beloniformes; family Adrianichthyidae; genus Oryzias; species Oryzias latipes. The sequence goes on along the minus strand of NC_136251.1, from coordinate 32,286,454 downwards.
TTAACAGGATTGTTGTTGTTGTTTATCTCTCTCAACAACATCTTTTCCTGCAGATGGTTTGACTCGTGCCCCAGGAATCGGAGTCTGCCGGGTCAGAGGCTAAGACTGGCCTGCAGGAAGGCGGTCCTCGTCGCCAGCGGAGCAGAAAGTCGATTTTCCAGCTTGAAAGCCGTCTCGTCTCAGCTTAGGGCTGTGTTTCAAATGATGAATACAATAAGATGTTATTGATATGCAGGTGAACGGCGCCCAGGTGTCGAAGCCTTTATGCAAGGTCCCCAAACATTAGAGGTTTTGGGTTCTGCTACCACAGAATCTGTTTCGTTAGGCCAACTCTTTGTTCCAGAAGTTTCCGAAAAGAGACAATTTCTGTTGGATTTAGGAATTCTGAATAAAGTTGTTATTTTGTGCCGAGCCTCTTCCAGAGGCCTGAGAGTTTTCCTCCATTTGTGCCGTTAATGAGGCATCTGTGATGTTTCCTCACTCCTCGGTGGAGATCCATTTTTCATCAAAGAGCAGAAATCCCGTGTTGTACTTGGAAGTGCTTAGCCCCCTTTTTAACTTGCGTCTCATTACAGATATAATTAATAGTTTAATTGGCGCCATCTCTCACTGACAGCGTCTCAGACACACGTTTGGTGTAAAATAACACACCAAGCAGCTTTTTTTCCATCAGCAAACGTTTCCTCCCTGGTGTAGATGTCCTTCTGCGGCTTCATTTGTATAATTGCCCACAAACTTTTTCCGCTGATGGTTGTTCGTTCACCGATTCAGCAGCAAAGCTGCAGGAACGTCTGACCAGAGGACAAACTGCTCAAATCTTCTCCATGCAAACAACTTTGCTCAAATTAATTTCAGTTCCTGTCGCCTTGTTGCACAGAAATCATTTTCTGTAGGTGGGGGGGGGGCGACATGAATAAAAGTAATTATGTTTTTCTTTATTGCAGTGCAGTGTTGGTGAAATCTGAAGGAGCATTCGGGAAGTTTGAAGGAGCTGCAGATCTGCAGAGATCAAAGCGGTTGATGCTTTCTAGAGCAGATGCTGCAGCTCAGCAGACAATAGCGGCACGCGTGGGCACGAGGACACGCCGCGTGTTCGAACACAGAGACAAAGCTCGTCTTCAGCGTGGACCAACGCCAACAGCAAAGCCTCCGTTTCAAACTTCAACTTTACCACAGCTCCAAACAATTTCCAGCAGCCACATTTCAATTCCACTCTGGAATCCTACGGCGCATTATCCTGTTCATTGCATTAGAGTCCTAATCTTTTCTTTTACTTCCTGCTCAGAAGAAAGGAGCGCCTCCATGATTAACCCACTTTACAGCAATAAATAAACGCCTCATCCTGTAATGTACACCAGATTTAATTTGAAGGGGAAAACGGAGCCAGAAAGCTCAAATCTCTGCAATGGAATGGAAAACACAATGCAGACGCCGATGGGCGCCTCCGGCATTTCCTCCAACGCCTGATGGCTTTTTCTCTGAAACCCTCTGGATGGGCTTGCTGTCAGCCAAGAGCCTGACTTTTCCTCTTCAATGGTTGCTGGTGCAAATCCTCCAAAGCCTTCAAGCAGAGCAGTGCGTGTCACATGAAGCCCATGTTGCTTTTGGTTTCCCATCGTTTCTTTGCCTCGAACCTGAAAGACAGAAAGCAGCCGTTTACCTTTGATGGCCGTCTACCTGTGCACAGGTAAACACTACTTCTGAAGCCAAAACGATGGGATGAGGAACGTGAGGAAGAGGTCGTACCCCCAGGTGATTTGCTCCTTTCTCTTCTGCGCCGCCCTGGAAGCTTCCTCTTCCTGTTTGCGCTGAACAAAGTCTCGACAGTCGGCGGCTTCTGCGATTTTCACGGCCAGCTTTGAAACGACAGACCAGAGAGAATGGGGGTGGGGGGGGTGAAAAAACAAAACTGCAACAGTCGGACCACCACCAAAGTAGGTGTGGCTTAGAATCAGCCAGAGGTCACATCCCACCAAAAATAAGACAAAAGACCTTCACTGCTCACTGTTTAATGTCAGAACCTAACACTTCAGTCAGCAACTAACACCAGCAGTAAAGCACGGTGGTGGAAGGAATATGATTGGGGACGTTACAGAAGGGGGGGTACCTTTAGTCCCAGGATGAAAGCAAACGTTCATCACATCAGAGACGGCGACCGTCAGCAAACGGGAAAAAGCATCACTGACTGTCATGTCAATCATCCACTGAAATGATGCCAGACGTTTTCTGAGGTTAACCAACACGCCTCCATCTAGTTACCAGGTAAATAATCTGCACTTTAACACAGATTATGTGAAAACATAGAAAAAGAAACAACTCAGCAGGGGTGGGATTAGATAAGGTTATATAAATGCACTTCTTTCCATGTAGGTAAAAACTATAATTGCCTTTCATTGATAATCCTTATATTTAATAAATCATTGATTTTCATGTGTGTGTGGGGGGGGGGGGGGGTGTATACATTACTGAAAAAAGTCTGTTCATGATGATGAGTGTCAATCCACTGTTACCAAGATGGAGAGGAAAAGATCTTCACTATTTATATTCAAGTCAGTGTATCAGTTTATGTCTGAAATATTTCATGTGTATTTATTTATATTTTTATTGTGATATTCCAATGTTTCAATGCGTGAAATGAAAGCTGTACGGTGAAATCAGTTTGTGGTTTAACATCAAAACCACATTTAAATGTAAAATCCATTTCTGACTAAAACTACAGGAAAATCCTCTCAGCTGCTTTTATTCTGTAGTTTATGAAATCTGCTGCTTAGAAAAGACTAAACTAAAAAAGATTCAGACATTTTATGGACAGAATGCTCTTTTATATTATTCTGCATATAGTTCCTGTCATTTGCTGCTCATTTCATTTTAATAAAGTGAAAAAAAGAAAAAGGAGACTTTTTTTCCCAAGTGGAATTTCTTCTGAATTTAAGAAAAACAAATGAGAAAAAGAAGAAAAATATTTTAGGATCAAAATGAGGAGAATTGTCTCTTTGCTTTCAGCTCCAAGACACTTTTTATTCCCTTCAACAAATAATTAAGCATAAAAATCATAAAGTTAATGACGTTGGATCTTATTAAATCTCAGAAATGTGGAGGTTTTGGTTTGTCTTGAGCTGAAAACAGGCGGCCTGCGTGGCGCGGCGCGGCGCGGCGCGGCGTGGCACGGCGCGGCGTAAGCGGTCCCTGAAATCAGGAGAGAAAGGAACGGCCGTGAGTGCGAGAGGCAAACATCCAAATCCCCGGGACGGCAGGAGCGCATTGTGAAGCAGAATAATCCCAATAACCCCAGTCACACAGACGCCGCGAAACAAAGGCCAAAAGCCGCCGCCGCCGCTCCCATCCGGAGATAGCTTTATTACTCAAGCAAAGGCCAACTTTGATAAACAACTTGGAACAATTTCACCAAACCTTGGGATGATTGGGAGGGGGGAGGGGGGTCTGGAGGTAATGAAGAAATGTGCCTCCACTGCGCCCATGGAAAAAAGAAAAAAGACCTGCTGGAAAAAAATGTTTCAATTATAATTAAGTGGGATAAACTTTATTAGAAAGACTGAAACTAAAATATCTCCTAATGCATGCTGGGATTAAGCAGGTCAGAGCGAGCAGGCAGGAAAAATTAAACTCTAAAGGCTTTTTATCACCATATTTCAGGAACCAAGGGTGTAAAATGTTCTAATTTGGGATACATTAAAAGCCATAAAGGTCTTTCAGAAAGATTAATGGTACTTTGCTTGGATTTAAGATAAGGGCTGCGGCTGGCTGCGAGTCCTGGGCTCCGGCTGGGCCCTGGAGGCATTCATCTATAGTCGCTGGAAGATTTGTGAAAGCGTCTGAATAACCTGAAGCCAGCGCGCCATCACAGTTCTCCAGTTCTTCACCATTTTAGAGCTTTTAAATTCCTCAAATCATGTTTTCTCCTCTTAAAGCCAGTTAGGAGCCACGATCGCTCTGGCAGATAAATTCACTTCGGGGTGTTCTCAGCTCCTTCTGGGGGGGTTGTGGGAGCTAAATGCTTCGGAGTGGCTCTGATGCATGTGGAGATTACAAACCACACGTTTCTGAAATTGTTGACAAATCCAGGAGCAGCTATCCTTCCATGAAGCTGGAGGAGGGATGAGGAAGCAGAAATCTGACGGGCTTATTCTGCAAACACATCAAACCAAACTGGATGATGCTAAATAGTTTCATTTGGAGATTTACAAACAGAGCGTCTGGCTTTTTTCACAGGGAAAAGGGACAAAAGGATTACCCACATTAACCCGCTCTCCTGTGGGGCAGCATGTGAGACGCAGCACGCCTAGAAAAACGCCGTTTCAGACGCCTGCTGCTGCCGCTGCTGCTGCTGCTGCATCCGTCCTCCTTTCAACAGTCAGCATCTACTGCCTCACTGCGGTTAAAGGCCCTCCGCCTTATCGGCTCCGTCTACATTCACTGATTGTCTTTAGCAGAGCTCAACATTAATGTCAAGCGAGTTACCTAGGAGACGGGGCAGATCAAAGAGACAAAAAAAACTCTCAAATGTCTGATTAATCAAGCCTGCAAACAGCTTATTTCTTTTAGCCCGCATGCAAGTATGAAAATGAGATTGGGAGAGCAGTACATTGTGCAGATTTGTTCATTCTTATCTGAACAAAGCCAGCGGCAGCTTATTTCATGGATCACTGGCACTGTCAGCGCCGCGGCGCCGAGCAGGTGACGGCTCCTCTTTCTGAGGCGAGAACAAAATTAGCAAAAAGTCGGCACAAATTAGCCTCTCATATTTGCAGTAATATGACATTATTTTCATTTACTTTTTTGATCCACTTTTGAGGATTTCCCCCTCCCCCTGCGTGCATCTTAGTGCCAAGTCCTTTCAGATCAGAAGCTGCTGCAAAATAACAATGGCGCTAAAAAGCGGGATTAAAGCAGAGAGACAGCAAACCTCTAGCATTCCACTTTTTATGTGGCTCCTAAAAGCCAATTCTTCCCACTCCATCACACATTACTATCCCATTAGACGTCCATCACAGACGCGCTGCTGTGCATGAGGCCCGTGTGCCGCTACAGCTACATGTATGCAGAGGACTCATCCTGGGACCTTTGAGGCACTGCAGCCGGACCGCCGGCGCCAGTCAACAGGACCGCCTTCGCTGCACTGGTCTTTGGGACATCGTGGAGATCCGGAAGGACGCTGCGTCTGGCAGGAAGAGCTGCAGCAACGGAGCAATGCAGCAATGCAGCAACGCAGCAATGCAGCTATGCAGCAACGCGGCAATGCAGCTACGCAGCAATGCACCAACGCAGCAATGCAGCTCTGCGCTGTTTTTGTGCATCCTGATGAAACCAACAGGAAAACATGGATGGAGCCAATTATGGATCAGAAGGACAATAGCTGAATGGAAGATGAGGAAAAGACGTCTGTGTGTGGATAAAGTGTTAAAGCTCCTATTAACAATATGAAATAAATGATGGCTTTGAGGAGGAAATGGCCTTAAACCCATTCATAAATGTCCTATCCAGGAAGCCTCTTCCAATTAAAACGTGTGAGAGCTGGATTAACGAGGGCTATATGGCTTTTCCTCGCTAAATCACCTCCCCGAGCTGCTCTGCTGCATTTGACGTGTAAACGATTAATGACCAGCCTAATTCCTTTATCGCGCCACCTTAATGCCTAAATAATGTGGCCTCAGTCAACTCTGGAAAGCAGGGCTGCAGAAGAAAGGACTGAATATCAGATTAGGCAGCCTGCGTGTTTCTCAGCCCCATTTCCTGGGGAGTGAGGCGTTCGAGGGCTGCAGGAATGTGGCCGCACAGCCTCGGCCTTACAGGAGAACCCGGGGGGTCAAGGGTCAAACGGTGCCACCTACATCCAATTAAAGAGGAATACAAGGGAGGAGCTGAGGGCAGCCAGCCCTGAAATTCAGCGGCACCATCGCCGGTTATTGTTTCCAGAAAATTCAAACAAAACCTTTCATCTTTGGTCAGACATGACGCTTATTACAAAGACGCAGCATTTTCCTCTGATCTGAGCCTTTTTCCATATGATTTAATACTTAAAGGATGTTGATGCTTGATCGCATCTTTTCAGACGTTCTTCATTTTGTTACCCAATAATCCCGAAAACTCTCTTCAGAGGAGCACATTTAGTCGTGATTTCACTGCAAACATCAGAAAAATTCTGATCAAATCCTTTCTGTGTTTTATAACAAAACTTCTAGAGTCAACATGAAAATGGATAAATCCAAAATCAACGTTGAAAGCATGAAAAACCTCAAACACTTCCAAAGTCAACAATTTTAAAAGTGAAACTTTAGGAAAACTTCATGTTCAATTATAAATGACAACAACTCTGGGGGGGGGGGGGGGGGGTCTACATGGGTAACACGATTGGAAAACAGAGTTCAGAGACGGCCGACGGCAATCCGAACATTTAATAGAAAAAACAAAAAATCCAGACAAAGGACAAAGAATTTCCCATCTTCAACCAAACTGAATCAGATTTTATTTTCATTTGGATTTAAATTCTGATCAATAAAGACTACATTACCATAAAACATCTTTCTACTGAGCCCCACGTCTGCTCAGAAATGATCTTTTCTGGTTTAATGTCACTGATTTATTGTTTTAGGGTCAGAAATCCACAAAGTCTCAAAACCAAAAAGCAGAAGCGGCGAGTCCCCAAGCCGCCACCTTCACGCCGCTCCTCCTGCAAAAGTTCATCCTTTTTTTATCTGTAATCTGGCCCCCACTTTGACAAACAGAATTACATGGTAAGTCAAAAGAAAGCCACTCCAGGGAAGGCGCAGGAAGCAGACATGGATCCACTCTGGTTTCCAGTAATCTGATCGACGTGTCATCTCTGGGCACTAAATCTCTGAAAGTTCCTCTGCTTTGTGCACATTTTATTATCTCCCCTCTTCTGAGGAGGCTAGGCTTATTAGCAAGCTTTGAACTCACACTTGCAATAATATGCCATCAACAGTTTTATGAGCTAATTAGAAAAAACAGTTTAATTAATGAGTTACTGGCAATAAAATGGCAATCATGAAAAAGGAAAGCGAGGGTGCTAAGCTTCCACTACCACCAATTAAGGCCTAATTACAAACAAATTATATATGTGTTTTGCTGTGGGCTTTCATTTTTAAAAATGGCTTTAATTAAAAGAGAAAACATGCTAATTAATAAAACAGCACACAAATCTACATTGAAAAGTATGCTTTGTCTATCAAGTAATTAATGAAACACAATAATCCAAATGAGATTCCAAAGCATTTGATAACAGCTTAGCCCCCCCCCCCCCGTTCCAACCAGCTAACATGGGAGGAGAGTCACTCAGTCAGAAACGGACTCAGCGCTGCCAAAAGAACCAATAGAGGCCTGGGGGGGGGCAGAGGTCTGATCGGGGGGGGGGGGAGGGGGGGCACGAAAGCATCACCTGTGACAGAAATGAGCGTCTGCAGAGCTTTGGCCTCCCAGCTCCTCTGCTACCCGCCGATCTGAGGGACGGTGGGGCTTTTCCTTTCAGGAGCTGCCTTGATGCCCACACGAGGGCAGCTACCTGGTCAGTCTTCCTGTAAACATCCCATCATGCCCTCACAATCCGGTTGTCCAGCAGAACAGAACCTCTGATCATCATCAATCAGAATTTTCTGGGTTTTTTCCTTTGAATCTAGATTTATGTTCATGAAAAAAGCAAAACTTCTGTGATGGATTTTGGTCACGTAAACCTCAAAAGTCTTTATGAATTCTTCTAAAACGTCAACATTTACAGAGAGAAGGTCCTCCAACAGGAGCATCCTTTCCGCAGCTCTGTGCAGCGAGTCCTGATCCAGAAACATTACAGGTGGATGTCTTTAAAACATTCAGAAGAAGCCAACAGCAGTTCAGCAGCGTTTTCTGGTCTCCGTGTTCATGAGGCCCTGCAGCCCAGCAGCAGACCGTCTGACGAGGAGTCCGTGTCCTGAAGTGGAAACCTGCTCTAAGAGCAAAAGCAGCGAGGGTGCTGAGGAACACGCATGACGCTGACGACCTCATCAGAACGGCAGCTGTGATCAGACGTGTTCATTGATCCTCATGAACACGTCATGAGCAAACGCTTCCAGACACGAAGAAGGTTCCACGACAGCCACCATAGAGGTCAACCACCAATCCCACGCCTGAAACCTTGGTTTCCATCAGAACACGGGAAACCATGCAGTGCAACCGTGGAGAAGGTTTTTGGTTTGAAAGTTTGCTGAAGATTGAGACCAAACGATGAGAAGGTCCTCAGACCTGAGAAATGAACGATGGATGGAAAGTTGACCTAATATTCAGAGAAGCAGAAATAAAAAATGCATTTTTCCAGATGCAACAACACAGTGGAGAAGGACACAATGCCCCTCCAACCCGCTGTCTCAGCGTCGGTATCTGCGTTCCCATTGGACAGCAACAGGAGCTGCTGCTGGAGCTCCAACTGCTCTTTGCAAACAGCTAATGACAGAATTCAGTCACCAATGGGAAACTTGCTGGAGTTCAAAATCAAAGGATGGACACCCAGTCTTTTTACGTTCATGCAGCTTTTACACCCAACCATGAAAAGGAATCAGAAGCTCAAACAACAGCAGTTATATCTGCCACGCTTGACGGGCTTTGTTTAGAATCATTTGTCATTTTTCATCTTTGTAATCCGAAACAGGAAGTCGTTTCTTTGCTAAAACCTTCATGATGTTAATACTTTAATTAGGAAAGTTTCCTAGTTCTTCATGAGTTCATCTCAAACATAGAACTTTCCTCTTTGGAGTCATTGCGAACAGAAACTAGAACAACATTCAGCTGAAAGACGGAATCTCAGATGTTTGACAGATGTATTAAGGCGCAGCCTTCAGAACGGAGCTTATCAAATCACTTTAATGTTCACTCTGAAAACAAAAGAATGAAGTGGAAACCTTTAATTGATTTTAAGAGGCAGAAACAACAAAACATTTACCTTCATAAAAGGAGGGATTCTCTTATTTTCCTTTCATTTCCTTCTGCTTTGAAGAAACGAGTGGAACCGGGTTAGAAAGAGATGTATGGATGTTCATGCACAGAAAGGCTGTAATCCAGCAGGAGCTGCTCTCTGCACAGAACAATGACTGCAGGGACAAACGAGCCTCCTCACTCCTTCATAGCTGTCGCAACGCTTTCCCAAGCAAAACCTGATTCCATTCTTCCAGCCAACAGACGCCATGGTTGCGACCATAAACATATTAAACATGGAAGCCGTTTCATAACAATTGAGCCTCACAGTCATAACCCTGACATGGATTCTGGCCACGGCAGAGAGGATTGATCCGTCTGTAGAGAACAGCGGCTGTTCATGGCATCTTCACTCCAGGTTTCCAGGTTATCCCAAACTTTCAAGGGAAAGAAATGAGGAATTCTAAAGAGACTTTGAAAGACTTCACTGTGTTCTGGATAAGGTCTGGTTAAAGTCTAGAAAAGTCTAGATAAATTCTGGATACAGTTTTAGACCTGGATAACATCTGGATAAGGTCTAATAAGGTCTAGGTAATATTTAGATAAAGTCTGGATACAGTTCAGATAGTGTCGGTCGGGACAAAGTCCAGTAAGGTCTGGATGGAGTCCTGTAAGGTCTGGATGGAGTCCAGTGAGGTCTGGATAGAGTCCAGTGAGGTCTAGATAGAGACCCGTAAGGTCATGATAGAGTCCAGTAAGGTCTAAATAGAGTCCCGTAAGGTCGGGATAGAGTCCAGTGAGGTCTAGATAGAGACCCGTAAGGTCATGATAGAGTCCAGTGAGGTCTAGATAGAGTCCAATTAGGTTGGGATAGAGTCCAGTAAGGTCGGGATAGAGTCCCGTAAGGTCGGGATAGAGTCCAGTAAGGTCGGGATAGAGTCCAGTAAGAGTCCAGTAAGGTCGGGATAGAGTCCAGTAAGGTCGGGATAGAGTCCAGTGAGGTCTGGATAGAGTCCAGTGAGGTCTAGATAGAGTCCCGTAAGGTCGGGATAGAGTCCCGTAAGGTCGGGATAGAGTCCCGTAAGGTCGGGATAGAGTCCAGTGAGGTCTGGATAGAGTCCAGTGAGGTCGGGATTGAGTCCAGTGAGGTCGGGATAGAGTCCAGTGAGGTCTAGATAGAGTCCTGTAAGGTCGGGATAGAGTCCCGTAAGGTCGGGATAGAGTCCCGTAAGGTCGGGATAGAGTCCAGTGAGGTCTGGATAGAGTCCAGTGAGGTCTGGATAGAGTCCAGTGAGGTCTGGATAGAGTCCCGTTAGGTCGGGATAGAGTCCCGTAAGGTCGGGATAGAGTCCCGTAAGGTCGGGATAGAGTCCCGTTAGGTCGGGATAGAGTCCCGTAAGGTTGGGATAGAGTCCAGTGAGGTCGGGATAGAGTCCAGTGAGGTCGGGATAGAGTCCAGTGAGGTCGGGATAGAGTCCCGTAAGGTCGGGATAGAGTCCCGTAAGGTCGGGATAGAGTCCCGTAAGGTCGGGATAGAGTCCCGTTAGGTCGGGATAGAGTCCCGTTAGGTCGGGATAGAGTCCCGTTAGGTCGGGATAGAGTCCAGTGAGGTCTGGATAGAGTCCAGTGAGGTCGGGATAGAGTCCCGTAAGGTCGGGATAGAGTCCAGTGAGGTCTGGATAGAGTCCAGTGAGGTCGGGATAGAGTCCCGTAAGGTCGGGATAGAGTCCAGTGAGGTCTGGATAGAGTCCAGTGAGGTCTGGATAGAGTCCCGTAAGGTCGGGATAGAGTCCAGTGAGGTCTGGATAGAGTCCAGTGAGGTCGGGATAGAGTCCCTCAAGGTCGGGATAGAGTCCAGTAAGGTCGGGATAGAGTCCCGTAAGGTCGGGATAGAGTCCCTCAAGGTCGGGATAGAGTCCAGTGAGGTCTGGATAGAGTCCAGTGAGGTCTAGACTGAGTCCCGTAAGGTCGGGATAGAGTCCAGTGAGGTCTGGATAGAGTCCAGTGAGGTCTGGATAGAGTCCAGTGAGGTCTAGACAGAGTCCCGTAAGGTCGGGATAGAGTCCCGTAAGGTCGGGATAGAGTCCCGTACGGTCGGGATAGAGTCCCGTACGGTCGGGATAGAGTCCCGTTAGGTCGGGATAGAGTCCCGTTAGGTCGGGATAGAGTCCCGTTAGGTCGGGATAGAGTCCCGTGAGGTCGGGATAGAGTCCAGTGAGGTCTGGATAGAGTCCAGTGAGGTCGGGATAGAGTCCAGTGAGGTCTGGATAGAGTCCAGTAAGGTCGGGATAGAGTCCCGTAAGGTCGGGATAGAGTCCCGTGAGGTCGGGATAGAGTCCAGTGAGGTCTGGATAGAGTCCAGTGAGGTCTAGACAGAGTCCCGTAAGGTCGGGATAGAGTCCCGTAAGGTCGGGATAGAGTCCCGTACGGTCGGGATAGAGTCCCGTACGGTCGGGATAGAGTCCTGTTAGGTCGGGATAGAGTCCCGTAAGGTCGGGATAGAGTCCCGTTAGGTCGGGATAGATTCCCGTTAGGTCGGGATAGATTCCCGTTAGGTCGGGATAGAGTCCCGTTAGGTCGGGATAGAGTCCCGTAAGGTTGGGATAGAGTCCAGTGAGGTCTGGATAGAGTCCAGTGAGGTCGGGATAGAGTCCAGTGTGGTCGGGATAGAGTCCCGTAAGGTCGGGATAGAGCAGTGTTTTTCAACCAGTGTGCCGCGGCACACTAGTGTGCCGTGGGAGATGGTCAAGTGTGCCGTGGGAAATTGCCCTCATTAACTGATCTAAAAACATTTTCCATCTCCAGGATTTCAGCTCTGTGTTCATCAAAACAGGCCCTGATAAAACACTGAGGAGTTAGGAATATAAAAGATCATAAAATACTTTTTCTTTGCGTTTATTTTATTTTATTGATGACATTTTGATAAGAATGACCCTTCGGCTGTATTTTGGAAACGGCCCGTCCCTTTAACTGTCTCCACCAATCATTCTTGAAGGCTTAATCACATGTCATCAGTCTGTACAATCAGAAGTGGTTAAAGTCTTCACTTCCTTGTCCCGATTTAGCTCGTAAAGTCGCTCAGTTCTAACAAAAATACCAGCTAAAGCTCGTCTTTAGCGGTGTAGCTTCCCACAGAATCCGGTATCAGACCGTGGAACAAGTGAACAAAACAATGAAGCTCCGAAAACCGATCTCCGGCCGTTTAATGCACTACATCTCCCATGATGCATTGGGTTGTGAGAGTGACAGCGCATACGGAGATCTGTTGTTAAACGTCTTGAAACCAACGAACACACATCAAACTGTTTTTAAATCTTCTAACTTATCTTTTATTGCATCTTTTAGAAAAAAAACAGCTGCAGTTTCCAGCTTTTTCTGTAACAATTATCTCAAAAATGCACGTGAGACTGTGGAGGGGCTGTAGATCAATACAGACTATGAGTTTCTCCTTTTTTTAAAAATTTTTGGATGCTGGTGTGCCGCGGGATTTTTTTTAAGGTTAAAGTGTGCCGTGGCTCAGAAAAGGTTGAAAAACACTGGGATAGAGTCCCGTAAGGTCGGGATAGAGTCCCGTTAGGTCGGGATAGAGTCCCGTAAGGTCGGGATAGAGTCCAGTGAGGTCTGGATTAGGGTTGTGCCGATGGACGATATCATCGTCCATCGTGATGGGTGACTGACATCCCGATGGAGAGACCACCATCGTGATGCCACGCCCCCGCCACGTTGCGCGTCGACACCATAAGCCGCGGTTACATGTACAAAATATCTTGATGGGATCAATGGTCGGATTAGAATCCAACCGTGTAGATGGGCCCAGAAAAATGTTTTCAGAATATAAAAACGTTCACTAAGGTCACACTTTCCGTCGGAATAAATCATTCGCACATGCGCAGTAGGTTTTGAAAAACGGAAGGATATAAACTCCGCCGAGCGGCTTTTTTTTTCAAACTTTATTGAACGTAACAATTCAATACAAAACATTGTTAAACAGCGCCGAGCGGCTATATACATTGACATGTCAGCTCGGTAATATACGAGACGGTCTTCTAAACGTGCCTTTAATAATGTTACGGTTATTATGAAACACCTGTTCGCTCATCATTTGAATTTGTGGTCAGTGCTTTTTCTGAACGAAGCCAGGATTAGCAGTATGCTAACACAGGCTAACAACATTAGCTTTGGGTGGTGCTGCTTGCTGGCTGCACGTAAACATGTAAGAATAACATCATCCTTTATTTAATCGGGACATGACTGGAAACACAAATCCGCGTGATTGTTTGAATGTTTTCTAAGGACTGAGCGACATTTCTGCTTTGAAGCTCAAACCGCTGTGTGTGCTGACGATCCGAGCTGTGCTCAGACACACACTTTTAGACCCGGTTCTTCTACTAGCGGACTACTTCTTTTCTATTTTGTTTGTTATTTTTTTTGTTAAAGTCACTTCCCTCAGTTTATACTGGATCATCGCGGATTAGTCATCAGTTGGGAAATAAAATGAAAAAAGCAAAAAAACGAATAGCAGTTATATAAGAACGAAAAATGTAAAAATACCCCCCCCCTCCGACGATGTCATCGTCCATCCCGATGGTTGACAGCAAACATCGTCAACGGCCAATTTAAGGGACATCGCCCAACCCTAGTCTGGATAGAGTCCAGTGAGGTCGGGATAGAGTCCAGTGAGGTCTAGATAGAGTCCCGTAAGGTCGGGATAGAGTCCAGTGAGGTCGGGATAGAGTCCAGTGAGGTCTAGATAGAGTCCTGTACGGTCGGGATAGAGTCCAGTAAGGTCTGGAAAGGGTCTAGAATAAAGTCTGGATAAACTAGTTCATATCTCTTGAAACAGATCAGTATTTCAAGGCCTTTTTTAGCAAATATTTGTATGAAAACATTATAGTTGTAAAAACATTTAAATTATTTCCTTTGATTTCATGTTTATGGTGATGAATTGTGGTAATCACATGACTACACAACACAGCAGAAGAGGAGGAACATTGCCAGTGTTTCTGGAGTTCTTGACGGACGGTTCTCTGACCACAAATCGGTCAATTATTTCCTACATGACTAAATAAAGAGGAACTTCTCCAACTTTTACCAGAACTTCACTGGATTGTGGTGCAGATGATCACCCAGAGTCTAGATGTGACCAAAAACCACATCTCCTGTGAGAGGTGGTTACCTCCACCCTTCAGCACCATCTGACATGAAGACGGCTGTAAAAAGGGAGAGGACAGGAGGGTTGTGGGAAAATGACAGCTTATTGAATAATTTTAGGATTCTTTCTGAAAGTTGAGATTCTTTCCAGCATGTTCTGCTGCTTTTCACAGCTTTCTCCTTCATTGGACTGTAAACACAGTGGTATCTACAGATTTGGGGCTTTCAAAATGATCCGTTTCATTCCTCCCTAAAGAGGAAGTTATCACCGCACGACAATGACTTTGTGCTGCCAAACTGCTGTCACTCCCATCAGCGTTCTGGCACCAGGCGCAGCAGGTGAGGAGAGGAGAGACCCCGGCTCAGGCTAAAAACCAATCCACGCCTGCTGTAAGCAGCTTTCTGCGCGTGCAGCGGGTGCAGCAGGTGCCACTCACAGCAGCTTTCAAACAACGCCTTCATTGGACCAGACCGGTGGAGACGGGGACGTCCAGATGAATGCCTGAACCTCCCGCTGGAGGCGCATTTAAAGACCGGAAACGCAGAACCGCTCTGTTCCAGAACTACACTTAGTCTCAACATGAGCCTCCGAAAAGTCGCCTGATGTCGGTTCCAGTGACATATTTAGGCATTTCTGTGTCCTGACGTTCTGCAGGTGAATCAGAGCAGCGGTTTCTGACTGGACCAGAATGTAATCATTAGGGAACGAGGAGCAAAGACGCCAGCGGATCCGTCACAAACCGAGACTGAGCCTGACGTCACAAACTGGTTGTAAAGGAATGACAAAAACAAATCCCATTTCCACAAATTGTTTCAGTTTAGTGACATATATTTACACTTTTAGGATTTCTCTGCATTAAATGTGTAAACCCCTCAAACGCTGTTTGCCGTAGAACTTGAAGGTTATTCCCCACTGATGGATTCTCAGAAGAGTTTTCCCGTTTCTTCTGCTTTAAATGAATTTTGTGAGTGAGGCTGAAGCGTGAACTGCCCCTCTTTGTGTTCATGCTGTCATCAAACGTAAGCGCGGATGTAACGCTCTGAGCAGCATGAACACAAAAACAAAGAAAGCCAACTTTGATGCTGAAAGTGCATTTCCTACTTCGTCTTTTTACCGCCATTACGCCTGCGCGGGCTACATTTTATGCTAAATTAGTTTGGAGCCACTCGATCCGAGATGCCAGCCAAGGCGGCTAGTTCCAAAACTTCAGGCAGTGCATTCAGGGACGAGCACACTTCAAAGGTTTGAAACTCCTACCTGGAGTATGATTTAACAGTCGGGCTTGAAAGCAATGTAGCCTTCATTAAAAAGCAGAGCCAAAAGTCCTTTAGACAGAGCAGCACTTCAAAACTAAGGGGAGGGCTTTCCATTAAGTGAATGGAAAAGGGCTGCAGGACTGAATGGAGGATGTCTGCGTGTGTTTTTGTTCCTCTATGTCTTTGCGGCAGAAATGGCCACGGATCCATTAGCCTGATTTGTCACAGCAGGAGCACCCCAAAGATCTCTTATCGAGTCCACGTACCTCTCGAGTGGCGAGTCTGTCGCTCATCTCCTCCGCC
The DNA here is from genome assembly GCF_053564925.1 of Oryzias latipes. NCBI lineage: Eukaryota > Metazoa > Chordata > Actinopteri > Beloniformes > Adrianichthyidae > Oryzias > Oryzias latipes. The sequence continues at coordinate 32,270,824 of NC_136251.1, read as the reverse complement.
TTTGCAAAGTCCCCTTCAGCGATGGCCCTCTCAATGTTCTTTTCTAGGCCGGACTGCAGCAGAGGGGGAAAGAATTTTCAAATAAGGGGAGAGGAAGAAAAAAAAAATCAAAGAGGAACTTCAAAAGTCCCCGGGGCCTTATTTTTAATACCAATGCCATTACCACAAATATGTAGATTTCGCTTCACAAATGAAAACCTTTTTGATTGGATATTAGTGGGAAAATCTTAGAAATGCTACAGGAGATTACCAAACATAAATGTGCTTCTTTAATTACACATTTCCATTACAGGCCTGGGCGAAGGGGGTTGCAGAGAAGCCCCCAGTTATGGCAGGGAAGCTGGTTCTGCCGTGATGAGCAGAGCGCCGCATTTCCTCAGCTCCAAAAACATTCTTATGGAACGAAAAGGCCTCTAATTATTCATTTACTCTTTCACTTTTTTCTACACATGCGCTCAAAAATAATGACATCATTTTAAATGAACGTATGCCACTGGATAAAACAGGACATCTGGTGTGTCTTAGTGGAACAACAGAGTGTTTCCGTGTTTCAAAGAAGATATTAAGGATGGCGGCCGGCCTTTAATGAAGGGAGCCGTCATTACGCTGATGAGACGACTCTGTTTTATTCAGCTGCTTCCTCTTGTTTCATCCCTTCACTTCCAAATGAGGCCGAAATCAGCAAAAACCCAATTTTCTGCTGCTGTGAGATTAATTAAGCACAAAATACTCCAAAATAATCATTAAAGGAATTTCAGAGCAGTTCCTATTGACCCGCTCAGTTGAATGTTTTGCTTCATTGGCAGTTTGCCTACAATGACTCACATCGATGAAAACGCTCTCATTGACAGAAAGTTTTCATTTTTCAATTATAAAAGTAGTTAAATGTTGCTATCTGCTTGTTAAGGAAATGTTTCTCTCAGATGCTTTTGAAGGAACTTTGTCTCCTTCTGTTGAACGAATGTTTAATGTCGGCGAAACGCCACGCGTTCATCTGAAGCCGTCAGAGATTCAAGCTAATCTCATCGGGAAACACGACAGAACGCGTGACTTTTAAGGAAGGTTCCTTTGTAATCCCCGCGTCACATCAAACACACGGCAGCACCGGCACACAAAGGATGACAAGGTGTCGCTAACAACTATGACAGAAGCAGAATGAAAGTGAAGAAGATCCGCTGGAGGAGAGTCTGTTACCTTTGGAGGCGGTTTGGAACAAGGAGGAGGCTGAAATCGATCATTTACGCCGAAATACTGCTGTAAGTCATTCCAGTGTTTCTGCTGCTCCTCTTCCTGCTCCCTGACAACAAAAATGGAGGCCATCATCATGGCTGAAGCTGCTCTGCTGAAATGAACTGCCTCAAACCTGCATTGGAACCCGGCTGACCTGAAGGAGTCAGGAGCAGAACTACGGCCATTTGTAACATTAACCAGAAATAAATCCATCTTAGAGTCAGACAGATCCAATACTAAACAACACATCAGAGAGTTGGTCATCGCTGTCAGACCAGATCCTGAGGACTGATCCCAGAGGCTTTTCCATCGCCAGCAAACACCCCGATGAACCTCATCTGAAGGATGTCAAGTGTGTCCTAAAGAAAATCAGCTGTTTGTCCAAAAACATGTTTTTCTGAAGGATTTAGGGTCAACGGGAAACATCTGCGTGTTTGATGTAAAAACACAAGCTTCATCAAATGTTGGAGTGAGATCCTGGGACCGTTACCCCTTCATCTGTAGAGTTACACTTCCTACACTACAAGTACATGGGCTATACTGTACTAATACTCAAGTATACTTCAAATAAGTGTAGTCCTGCGTTTTGTGAAGGGTTCCTGTACCTGGTTCCTGCAGGTTCCCGTCTTTCTGCTCCTGTAAATGAAAACAGACTCCTCATTAGGTGGAAACCAGTAACAGAACCTTCAGCTGAAGCTCCTCGTTTATCATAAATAAACCTTTTCTGCGTCTTTTTCTTCGTTTTTCGCGAATCTTTATCGTTTTCGTTTCATTTTTCCTCTTTCGCAGGTCCTGGAACTTCTAAAGGAGGAAACATCTTCAGTATTTTACAGCTAAGGACAGCACAGGCAGCGCTGTTAGATCGTGGAGAAGACAGAGGACTCACTCGCCACATTTCCTGGGGGACCCCCGGCATGTCGCCTGTTTGTGGGTTGCTGCCGCCGTGGGCGGACGCAGTCTCCGCCGTGGACGGTCCTGCGGGACATCCAGGGGGTTTAACCGAACATTCACCACCGTCTTCCTCATCTGGACTCAGGTCTTCCTCGGTCAAGCCTTTAGGCAGGAGTCCGCTGTACATTTTAATGAGCTCACTTTAGAGCAAAAATGGACAGAAATTCATCCACTAAACGCTGCGGTGACTGCGTGCATGTACTTCCGGGTAAACAACGTGACGTAGGCTCTGTGGAGGTGGTCATTGGCTAACAGCTCGAGGGGGCGGGGCGGGATGGAGAATATTGTCCAACCAGCTGTTGATCAAACAAAACCATCGATTATCGGGTTGAAGTCAAACGAAAAGAGAGAAACTTGAGTTTGGACTTGAAATTTGGCGTAAAAAGCGACTTTAGTGGAGTTTCGGAGCCTTTTGGCGGCCTCCGTTTTCAGAGCAGAGGCTGCTGGGAAGGAAGCGGCTTCCTTCCCAGCAGCCTCTGCTCTGCTGCTGCCTGTGAGATGGAGGCGCGCAGACACACTGCAGGTCCAGCTTTAGCAGGACTCCTCAGATGTGAGGCTGGTTTGTGTCATGTTCCGGCTGCGATAAGCCTCCCTCTGTGACCAGCAGCTCTCCGTCTGCGGGAAGCGCTGCGGGCTGACATTCCTATTAGAATGATTAGCATGCAAATGCGGCGCCGCCCGCGGACCTGGCGCGCGCCGCTCCGCACAAATTGCTCTTTGACTGCGTCCGCTTCCACTTTCTGCAGTTTGTTTCCATGTCGGAGCGAAAGACAGATGAGCAGCTGCAGAGTGTTGAAGCTCACTAAATATCTAATAATCTGTCACATAGGGATTTATTTCCTTTTGGTTTTTAAATCATTTTGAGGTTATAACATCATTTTTGTGAACGCAGCTTTAAACAAAAGAATGAAGCAGAAGGTTCATTTAATGCTCAGGTGGGCGTGTCTCTGCTATTGGTAATGATGACATTATGATTTCAATAAGTACATTTCTCTTGACTAAAATATAATTTAAGAAATCTTTAGCATAGAGAAACCGTAAAGAGATCATTATAATTTGTGTTTTTTTCTCTCTAATTAGTTCTTACATTTCAGACAAAAAGCTGCAGATTTTGGTTTCTGTGTGTGAAAAGTTGCTGTCTTTGTTTTGAAAGTTGTGTGATAATGCTCTGTGAACGCCACGCCAGTCATGTGACCACGGTATCTCCTGCAGTGGTTGACAGGCCGCAGCTTCACTGGGACTTTAATTACAGCGCGTGACAAGTTCATGAGCACATCAGAGATTGGATGTAAATGAGAGTCACAAAGCCTGGTTAACGCTGTTTTGGTTCTACTCTTGTTTTTATTGATTAGCAGCCTTTGTGTTCTATTTCACACATGAATTGATGCCCCAGCTTTGTTGCCCAGCGTCTTCCTGCCCCGCTTTCCCTCCTCCCTGCTCCTGGCACGTCCTCCAGTTCATTATTTCTGTCATTTCTTGGTAATTTGGAGTTGGCTTTTTAAAACTTAGAGCCTCGTATTAAGTTTTGGCCGTGCTGGGAAAGAGGCAGGACTGTAAGAGCAGAGAGATAAACTAATCATCTTAAAACCCTAATTATTAGTATCTTACTGTGACAGACTGTTTTTGCCAGCCAGCCAGATTGAGCCTCAAATGAGGAAAGGCGTATCTGTGTGAGTGGTAATAATTTAAAGTCATCTGGATCTGGCTGGTGTGGCAGAATTCATTAGCAGAGATTAGCACTGTGTGTACAAAGTAAATGAGATATCTAATAGCAAACATGGAGGTCTAGGACTCTTCATTTCCTTCCCAGTATGAGGGATGATGTTAAGAGGTGATTATATATGCTTTAACGCCGCGGCTTGGGCTGCCTTCACTCCTCGGCTCCGTTGCCGAGCGGTTGCACTAAACAGTGTTACTAAACTGCTGACCTTTCCCCTCCGTTTGAGTTTCTGCTGCTGAGAGGTGAGAAAACTGACCCCCAATCAGATTAAAGTGGGTCGGCGCGGTGCAGAGGCGAGCGGAGGTTTGGCGAGGAGACGCGGGAAGGTAATTATGTGTGTAAGGAGAAGGTTGGGGAAAAATAATAAGATTACAAAGAATAATTTGCTGATATAATTACACCAAAATTGGGTACACACAATCGTAAAATACATGTATTGCTTGACCCGGGTTAGCCAGTGAAATAAATCCCCCTTCTATAGCCTTTGTTAATTTGTTTTTATCATCTCCAAGTGGTGTTTGTGCAGGCAGTCCAATTTGCATGTGTAATTCCACTGTGCAAATTGACAACAAGTAGATAATTTGAGGAAATAGGCTGGTTGCAGGCCCCTGCTATCTTCCCAAGCCTATTCATTTTGAGGAAGCGCTGAGGCATGAAACTCATACATCAACTATTTCCTGACAACGCTTAGGCTTATTGTCCCCTAAAATGTCATTACAGCCATTATTTATGAAGCTAATTCATTTATTAAAGCATATTTACTTTGACAGAATTTGTCACATTCTGTCCGTGTCCTGAGCTGTGCCTCTGCAAACGCCAAGTTCAGCACCAAGCAGAACCTCCGCCGTTCCGGCTTTGCTAACGTTTCTGTGGCTCATGTGTGACTCGGGTCATCTGGTCAGTAAAAGATGAGCTGCATTACCACGAGGGGCCTGCAGGGACCAGGTACTGGCGTGTTCGGCAGGTTCGTGCTTCTGGGACGCGGCGCAGAGCGGTTCCGGCCTCCGGGCCAGCGGCTGCTGACTCGTGGATCTGTCAGAGCACTTCATGGCAGTGTGGATAATTTTCAATTGTGAGCAGTGGAGTAACACACGGGGGGGTCATCCATTTTAATGTTGCGTGCTCTCTGTCACGGCGTTCTGTGGCGTCTCCGTCTTTGGACTCACCTGTCACCCCAAAAGCACTTATCACAGCAGTGGCGTTGGGCTGGGTTTGAACTGTTTCCCCACATTGATTTGGAGCCATGACATTTTAATTAATGCTGGGCGCTCGCTGTCAGACAGGCGGCTGGGTGGAATGGGAGACGGTTAAGGTGGAGGCAGAGAAGATAAGACTGAAGTACTTACTGAGGAAAAGGGGATCAATGTGGAGGAAGACTGTCAGGGGTTGAATTTAAGGTGGAAAAAAGGGAAACCTTCCAATCTGCACGCCTTGTATTTCTGTCAGAGCCCATTCTCTGCCCGATGACACAAATCAGAGCGACACGGCGTGCCTGGTGTTCCACAGGCGGCAGGGTTGTTGGAGTCCATGTTGGCAGAAGGGCCCAGAGAAGCCGCTGCGCTGAGAGACGACGGCGGGAAATGAGGTAACTTTGCAGCACTCCATTGAACAGTAATAAGCTTTTAGGGCTTAGCGAGCATAAACACATTAAACTGATGAGATTCATCAACACTCCTCTGTCAAATTTATGGAGCCCACAGGCAGAGCTGATGCTGCCGGTTGGCTGGTTTGGTGGTCTTTAGCTGAACAATCCTGCTAAATAAAAACTTTATTCCAAAGACATCTGCAGTCACTTAAAGTGCACGGAAATGCCGAAAGGATTACTGACGCTGTGCTAAGATAATCATAACAATAATGTCAGAATTCATTTGTTACTGTAGTTGGTTCAGTTATTTCATGTTTGGCTCTAGTATTACCCCTGAAAATGGACATTTGGGCTGTTTTTAAGGCACAAACTTCATAACTTCACATTCAGAACGGTGACTGCTGGAATCCTTCATCCAATGTACCGGAAAAATGTTCAATTTTAATAAACAAGCACATAAAAATAAAAGAAGAAAACCATCAATATTCTGTTCCAGGCTTGAGTGCTTTAAGAAATTTGTGTTTGACTTAAAAGTGGAAATACAAAACAGTAACCTTCATGTTTAGGCCTAAAAACTATTCATTTATTTGCTGTATTTTGCAGGGAAAACATGAATCCTGTTTACTATAAGCACATGACCAAACATCCCATAACACAGACACACAGGTCTAAATGTGCTTTAGGGTCATCAGTCGATCTAGAATCAGTATTTTGTTAGATGACCAGGAGAATGTCAGATGGAGACAAACTCGCAGAAAACCAACTCAAAAAAGGTTTTTGCACGAGACAAGAGGATCTGTCCCGTCCTCCAGAAGGTCCTGGACGTCCTGGGACAGTCAGAAGTATGGCTGAGTATCAGCAATCATTTCCAGAATCGATTCAGCAGAGCCCGGGTCGATTCTTTTGAGCCACTGGATTCGGTTTGGAATTGACACAATTTACACGTTTAGTCGGTTTTGTATGGAAATACATAATAATCTACAAAGATATTCATATTCATCTGATACCGTTCACTACTGTATCAGTTTATTAGCGACATAATAAACCAATGAGATTGTTAACACCATTCAGTCTTACTTGGTTTCTCAAACGGAGAAAACCTGCAGACCATTAACATAATGAAGGCTCTAAACCAGTGTTTTTCAACCTTTATTGAGCCACGGCACACTTTAACCATGACAAAAATCCCGCGGCACACCAGCATCCCCCCCCCCCCCAAAAAAAGCAGAAATTCATGGTCTGTATTGATCGACAGCCACCCCCCCCCTGCCACAATCTCATGTGGATTTTTGTGATAATTGTGGCAGAAAAAGCAGGAAGTTGCAGCTGTTTTTTCTAAGAGATGAAATAAAAGTTAAATTAGAAAATTTAGAAACTGTTTCTTTGTTGTGGTTTCAAGACGTTTCACAAGGTCGACTCATTATGCGCTGTCCCTTTAAGCCAATGCATCATGGGAGATGTAGTGTGAAAACGGCCGAAAAAGGGCAGATAGACTAGTGTCCCTGAGCTTCATTGTATTGTTTACTTGTTCCACGGTCTGACAGCGGACTCTGTAGAAAGCTACACCGCTAAAGACGAGCTTTAGCTGGTATTTTTGTAGGAACTGAGAGACTTTATCAGCAGAATTGAGAACAATGAAGTGAAGACTTTAAGCACTTCTGATTGGTCAGACTGATGACATGTGATTAAGCCTTCAAGAATGATCGGCGGAGACAGTTAAAGGGGCGGGACTTTTCCGCAAACTGCTATAGCTGCAGGTAAACCGCAGTACCGTCATTCTTATCAAAATGTCTTTAATAGAATTAAATAAACACAAAGAAAAAGTAATTTTAAGATCTTTTATATTCCTAATTACTCAGTGTTTTATCAGGGCCTGTTTGGATGAACACAGAGCTGATCTCCTGGAGATGGAAAATGTTGTTAGAGCAGTTAATGATTAATGAGGGCAATTTCCCACGGCGCACTTGACCATCTCCCACGGCACACTAGTGTGCTGCGGCACACTGGTTGAAAAACACTGCTCTAAACCGACAAATATAAATGTTCCGCCTCTCCTGAGGGCGTTTTAGTCTGGCCACTAGGTGGAGCTCTCATTATAGCATTACACTTTATTCCAGAGGATTTGAGCAAAAAACGGTGCTTTAGACCACAAATGGTTTCTTTAAAAAATATTTCCACAAAAGACTTTGGAAAATTCCTGCCTGTGAGTCCAAAAGTCAGCAGTGTATGTTTAGATCAACCGAGCGTTAGCATTAGCCATCCTGTGGGAAATTCCATTATACGTTAGCACCAAGCTAGCAGACGTTAGCTTTTGCTTCTGTTATGCGTTAGGTCACTGGAAAAGGACAGGCCTCAAAGATCGATCTCTACTTTTATGGCTCAATTATTGATTTTTATCAACCCAGTCCTAGCCAGAGGCAGCTGGTTGATCACAGACAGGATCAACCTCACCTGGATCAACCTCACCTGCACCATCCAGAAGCTGGATAGGCTCCAGCAACGCTGCACAGGAATGAGTGGATGGACGGATGGCAAAAAGGCCAAGATTCGAGAAAAAAGGCAAAGATTCTCAGAAATGCTGTAATTAAATTCTATCAATACCTTCATTTGAATAAACCGTCAGAAAATGCTCTATTCAGGTGAATGGGTGGGCGTGGCCAAACTGCTGAGCGTACTTCCTTCTGTTTGATTAAAACTCTGCTGAAAAAACAAAAGAAAAGGGGAATCCGCCTCTGATCTGGAGCAGATTTTCGGCTTGATTGGGTCTCAGTAAAGTCATTTCAGGGAAACTGACATGTTTATCAGCACTGTAGTCAGATAAGTGAGGCATAACACATTTGTTCATTTGCAGTTAGTTCGACGTATTTGCTATCTAATTGGTGTAATCTGCAGCTCCAAAGCAGGAGGGCCTTATCTTGATGAAGCGATACATTTAAATTGAAATATTTCCTCTCAAAGGTAAGAAGGCCCTTCACCGTAATTCCCACGTCTCTGTGTTGTCTGTGCAGATCATTATAGCTGCTCGGCTTTTGGATGGTTTCACTGGAGGCGACCAGATCAGCATGAAATGAGCTCAGTTTGAATCTTTATGTGGTCCAATCAGGCCAGCGCAGATTTCATCTGTGCTGGCCCGCTCCACCAGAGTCCGACCCCTCGGATGAAATGGACTACATATTCATACGATCCCCCACGGTCCATTACAGCAGCGCAGACGGAACGAACAGCCTCTCTTCTGTGTTGATGTCACAGTTTTCTATCGAAGAATTAAAACTGAATCTTGAATAATTATTTTTCTAGAATAGTGATGTTTGTTAATGCGCTTTCCATGGTTTTGATCAATTCCAGAAAGGTTTATGTATTGATAGAAAGAGTTATATTTTGCTCTAATGACGTTTCCTGATCAGGATCTGGGTTTGGAGATTTTAATCTGAAATTACAAAGAGAAAAAACTTTTAGTTCAGAAATACCAGAATAATTTTTATGGGAGTGATTCATCCGTGAGCATCTTTAATGCAAATAGGTCTGTGGCCTCGTTCCTTTATTCTCTCCTGGTCATTTTCTCATTTCTACATTTGACTGATTGTTTCCTGAGGTTGTTCTGCTTTTAATTGCCTAAATGCACAAAATGCAAATGTGAAAAATAAGTCATTAAAGTGGTCATTCTGCAGATAAGCCCTGTGGAAATGGCGGATCCTGAATGTAATGTTGTGACGGGTCTGATGGGCAGAACAGCCTGTTGAAGGGATGAAGCTGGTGGAAATGCAGACAACATCCATTCTCAGAAACCTCTAAATGTGTCTTTTACCTTTCAGATTCCTCCTTTTGTCTGAGTCTTTCCTTTATTTCTTTTAATCCTTAAAATTATAAATTGATTTTCCCAAACGAGGATTTGAAGTGTTTCTGTCTTCAGTTTCTTCCAGTTTGACTTCTGAAGCAGCAGAGGAGAACCTCCAATCCTGTAAAAGATATTCTAGAAACGAATCAAACGTCCTGCTCTGCAGTTTCAGCCGCGTGACGACCGGAATGGTGGATCCAGCGGGGAAACGGTTGTTCTGTCGTCTCTTCACTTACTGAACCTTTCTGCTGTTTCTGCTTTCCTGTGTCTGACAAAGTCTGTAACTAATCAAGCTCCTCTGAACCTCGGTTCACAGGTAACCTCTCCATTAGGCGGGGGAGCCCCCGCATTGTGGAAAGTCTCCTCTGAGAAAGTGGAAGGAATGCCTCACCTTCCTCATTACACTGCTGTCATTTACTCTTCATCCTCGTCCTCTTTAGTGGCATTAAGACGGGATGTAAATTTGACAGTTAACGCTGTTAGAAAATGGCTAGTTCAAGAAGGGCAGGAATTAGAGATGGGCATTAGGCGCTGATAAGCTCCTTTCCTCCGCCGCGGCGGCTGCTTAACATTCATGGGAAAGTCATCATCAAACAACGTTATCGCGGCTCTGTTGACGGCTGAGGAACATCATCACTATGATAATTTTTTTATAGCTGTGAGCCAAAAAAGCGCTCTTTTATTTCAGCGGTTTGTTAATGAGATAGGCGCTTGTTGGTGTGGGCAAACTCTCCAGCATTTGTTTGACTCCCCCATCCTCCCCCTGTGCCCCCCACCCTCACAGTTGAAGGTTTCGGGGAGGGGGCGGCTTTGCTGTGTGCTCCATGGAAGTGCTGTGTCTACACGGCTGAAGGAGGCCTTCATGTGTGCCTTCACAGATCAGTCACTCAAAGAGAGGAAACACGCTTAAACCAACAAACGCTCTGCTGCAGCCTGGAGCTGCCACCTGCCACTCACCTGAGATCTGAGGAGACGCCCACTTTGGATATTTATGTAAGCTGAACAAACTCTCAGCAGCAATAACACGCCACCTTTTCTAATAAGCGCTGTGGGAAAAAGGCGTTTCCATTGTTTGTGAGGAGGCCTGGGCCGGCAGTTCCTGCCTCTGAAGCAGAAGCTGCCAAAGCTAAGCAGCTTTTTTACGGACACAGATCCAGCCGGAATGCAGATACGCACATCAGATTTTCACCTTATCGCTGTTTGCTTTGCTGCAGCCGGCTGAGGGGCGATAATCTTCAGGAAACCTCGTCCAGGGAGACAACAAACCATCTCCAACTTCTTCCAGCGACTCCCAAAACTTTTTGTCTGCACTGCCGTTTATGAGCCAAGGTGACAGCCATCTTCTGTAATTACCTGTCAAGAGACGAGAGCTTCACCTTTGACCTCTGATGGGATGACATGGGGGGAATCATGATGTTGTGCAAACATTCAAACAAATCAAGCTGCAAAAGCTAACTTTACCTCCGAAACAGACAAAAAGCATCAAAATGCTATTTATGAACGTTGAGGTATTGTTGAATATGCCTTGTTTTATCGGTGGGGGGGGCTACAGTGTTGGTCTGTAAAGCTCTGGGACGTGACATCCCGTTTTTAGCACCAACATTTTCACAAGAGGGATGTCTTCACGCTGCTGCTGAGGTCTTCATCACTGCAGACGTCAGGCTTCTCTGACACTCAGATCCATCCTTAACACGTTACCATGGCAACGGAAATGAACGCCTTTCCAGCTGCTGATAAAACTGAAGCTCTTAATGAAGAAATCCTTTTAAAAGGATTGCATTTGATGTCAAGTTGTAAAGTAACATTTGTGTCACTGCAACGACGACAAAGGTCGCACTTTTGAAAGGACACAAAGATTATTTGACAAAAAATTCTTCAAACATTTTCCAGGAAAATCTTTCTTTTAAATTTTTCTGTAAATCTTAGAAGAGAAACATGAAGATGTGTTACCATAACAACAGAAACTGAAGCAGCTGTGCTGCTGTGATTCTACAGTTTTCTGACTTTCTGTCTGTTTCTAAAGGGTTCCTCTGGTTTTCGTGTCACTTACAGCTTCGTTGCATAAATCGGCGCCGTCTTTGGACGGAAAGCCTGCAGATGTGCAGAAGTCCGTCTGTCGCTTTGGTCTCCTTCTCCTCCATGTTTGTAGTCTTCCTGGGAACAGCAGAACCCTTTTCTGCCTTTCGGCGGCTTTTGTTCTTCTTTTCCAGTTGAAGCTGAGTTTTTCAGCCGTGAGCAATGATCAGCGGTCTGGCCGCCTCTTCTTTACCACATCTCTGCTCTACGCAGGAGAGGATCCTGTTGGTTGAAGATCACCTGCGTTTACATCCCTGCTCTCCGGTCAGAAGCAGACGTTTTCCTGGGTTCCATAATGAAATGTAATTCCTTAACTGACATGCAGCCCTCACAGAGTTCTTCTTTTTTATCCCCACATTGACATTTTGAAGCCGTTCCTTAATGACATTGTCAGAATGCGCTGGTTTCAGACCCTGCCTGGGTTTTTCTCTACTTCACTTTGCTGTTTATTTATTTGGAGGATGACTGGATTAGCTGTTGGTGAGATTAGCGGTCATCTCCAGAGTGCATTTGGCAGAAAGGCTTTTGCTGCATGTGCAGCAGCCTGCAGCGTCCGGCCTTGCAGCTGCAGCGTCACACCCATGTACATAATCCGTTTCTGCAGGACATAAACACCACATTTGAACAACAATGTAAATGACATCCTTTCTGTTGAGCGGCCGGAACTTGTTCAGCAGGTTAAACTCTTTTTATCAGAGTCGCGCCGCAGCTGCCCTCATAATTCCTCTTCATTTGTAATTAGCAGCTTTAATGAAACTGATAGAAAAGTATTAGTTATTAGTCGTACAGGCTGAGCAGAAACACATCTGCTCATTCTCTCCAATAAACACGGACACATGAAAGACATAAAGCCGAGCAGCACGGAGCATTGAAGCTAACCGAGTGTATTACACACTTATTAAAGTCATTTTCACTTTGCCTGGCAGACCCCGGCCAAAACACTTTCAGGTTGTCATTGTACTCCCGGGAACGCCGCGCAGAGACGCCTTTTCCGCCGCCAACTTTGAAGTAAGCGGCGGCGCGGACAGGTAGACAGGGGTGGCATCAAATCATCAGCAACTTCAAAAAGGATGCTGCTACTTAGCACTCCTAAAGCTAATGTCCCCCAGACATTCAGGATGGAAATTATTCAAACTCATTTAGTGGCAGCAAATTGGTCTAAGTTCAATCAGAAAACAGACTGACACTGAACAAGAAGTGCAGCCTAATTAGACTTGTTTGTCAAATGAAAATTTCATTTGGGCAGAAATGAAACCTCCGAGCGACTTCTTTTAAGGTGAGCTCCCAGTTGTATTATCAGCTAAATGCAGTAAAATCCATAATCATGTGATGATAATGAAAATGGAGCCAATGTTAACATTCAGGCTTCCTGGGCCCGAGGCGGCCGGCGATAAAAATGAAGTACCATAGTCCTCTGCCAGGCGCGCTGACACCCGGCCTGCTCTTTAGCCTCTTAGATGCGTTTTTGCATTTTAAAAACTTTATCAAAGCACTGTTGCAATGTGGAAAATGTCAACGTGAAATGCACTGAAGGCAAATTGGAATTTCATTAATAGTAAAATTATTGCTTTTGACTGATGTATTACTATGCTTGTTAAAAAGTGGGGAGTGGAACGCTCGCCTGTCTGGACCCACGTCTTCTCCGTGCCATTCGCTGGAAGTTACAGATCGGAGTGAAAAGTTTGGCGAAGCGAAGAGCGTCTGCTGTGTGTGAACTCGCCACCGCGATGCTAATCTCCATCATTGTGTTTGGAGGAGCTTCAAGGAGCTGCTACAGAAAAAAACTTGGGATCTTTAGGGATCTTATCGTCTCAGACCTGCAGAAGACAGGAAGGCAGCGTCCATCCACGCTGCCGAGTCGGCGGGAAGTTCCTTCCAACCGCTGCGCTCTCATTATGTGACACTCATCAGAATCCATTTCCACAACATAGCAGACATGAATGAACTTATTACTTTTGGTCTGGTTACTGTTTGTCCAACAAAAACAATTAGCTTTGAGGCGAGCCGCTTGGCTTATCAGGAAAACGGACGTCACGTCTGAGATTCCTTTAGCAATTTACAAAAGCTCGTTTTTCTGTGAAATCAGCTTTTCTCCTTAGTGCAAACACTCTGTGTTTATATGAATGCAGTATTTCTATAATTAAATGCAATAATTTAACACAAGTCAGTCAGTAAAACAGCAGCGTTTGGACTGCAGGCGTGTCTGAACACAAAGAACGAAGGACGTTTTCCAAAAATCCTTTAGATTCAGGTTTTAAAGAGGAGCATGTCTGTGTCCTGTGCAGCCATTTTGATGTTTTACAATTTAAAAAAAGATTTGCTCAGACTTGAGATCCTTGAGGCGTTTCTATGCCAGGCGTTTCTATGCCAGGCGTTTCTATGCGTACCTTTCCATTCTCCATCAGCAGACATCCTCAGACCTGGGCCTCCGGGACCAGATGAAGTGGATCACAGCAGCTGTGGGGTCACCACAGAATTTATAGCTCAAATCTGACCTCCTGTGTCACGTTGGGGAACTGCAGGCTCCTCCTGCTTCCTGCAGCTCCTGGTAATAACAAACTCTGAGTTTTGACTGTCAAACAGCTTTAGAAGACTCTTTTTGTGGATGAAGTTTGTGAATTCTTAGCCAGAGTTTGAGAAACTTCAGAAAAGACAAGATCTAAGTGAACAAATCGCCTCAATGGATCAGACTGAAGGAGACGCCACCCTGAGCTGCTCCAACGTCGGTATTGTCCTCCTCACACACACATTTAATCATCCATATCTTCTGTTTTTATTCTTTCACATAGTTCATGACCTTTGCTCAGCTGCCACCCTCCAGTTCCTGCCATTATCACAGAAATGTCACCAAATATTCCTGATGTTCCTTAAAGCCCTCAGCGTCTCTGAGGAGCAGGAGGAGCAGCGATGAACTGACAGTCGTCAGCAGCTTTTAGTCCCTTAGAACTCATTTTTCCTTCAGCTTGAAGCTACATTTCAGTCTCTGTCTGGTTTTCAGTCCTTTTCCAGCTTCTGTTTCATTCACGGGGTTTAAAAAGTTCACAGAGGATCAGCTGGGAGGTCAGAGGTCACTCTGGAAGCTGCTTGGTTGAACAAACTAACTAAGACAGAAGGATACGGAGCAGAACTTCACAGAGGAGCAGCTTCATAAATATTCCTGAAGAAACGCAGAGTTAATGCTGATCCTGAAATGAAGGAGGCTCTTCAGGAAGTTCCAGCAGCTTCTTTTACTGGATCTTCTCAACTCGTTAAAGGATGCATACTGGACTGCTGCTGCTGTTTGGCTGCGGCTGCGGCTGCATCTGCGGCTGCATCTGGTACAACCGAGGCTTGGTTAGTTTTTAAAAAAAGGCTGAAACTGATGACAGACTTCAGATCAGTGGGAAGTCCAGACTCTGGTGTTTCCACAGAAAATCCGGAAAATAAGTTTTTCAAAAAAGAAACTTTGACTCAGTTTTGGTAAATTGTTGATTTTGCTGTTTTACAAATGTTCTTTTTGGCGTTTTTCGCTGTTCCGTCTCTGATTTCTCTGGTTTTGTTTGTGTGCCTCTTTTGTTCTCGATTAGGTTCTGGGAGGTGCTCCAGGCTGATTCCCAGTTTTGTTCATT
Organism: Oryzias latipes; assembly: GCF_053564925.1. NCBI lineage: Eukaryota > Metazoa > Chordata > Actinopteri > Beloniformes > Adrianichthyidae > Oryzias > Oryzias latipes. The sequence goes on along the minus strand of NC_136251.1, from coordinate 32,255,819 downwards.
CGTCTCATGAGTTCATCTTTGTCAGCCTGATGAATCCTAATGAAGCCACAATCTGTCACATTTACTGTTCAATGAGGGCAGCCAGCAAACTCCTCTGCAAAATGAGAGCATTATCTCTGAGTAGACCTCATAGAAATAAATAAAGTCAGACTTATCTGAGGGACAGTGGGATTACTTTAGCCAAAGTTGACGCCCAAATTGACCGTCTTATCGTGCAGCAGTGAATTCAGACGTGTGAAGACTGGAGACGAAGGCGAGACGATGTTTGAATAGCGGCTGGTGATGGGCGCCTGATAGGTTGGTATTCTGCCTATTTAGAAAGCAGAGATGAACCCGATTGGTCTGAATGATTGAGAAAGGATGTTTCCGTCACAGAAGGTGAGGACTCGGAGAGTTCAGAAGACGCTGCAGAGAGGTGGCGGTGATGGATTCAAACAAGAGCTTTGAAGTCTTTAAACATCATTCAAACACTGTAAAACTGTAAACCGGACAGGATCACCTCCGTATGAACCTGAACGCTGGAAATGGATCTCTGAGTAATTGACAAAGGAAGAAAGTTTTCCCGCCTTTGTAAAAACGTCCTTTTCTCCAACGGAGGCCGTCCGGAGAAGCGCCTCTTTATAGTCCGTGCGGCGCTTGTTTAATAGTAATTGGAATCTTATCCGGCTGTTTGCTCATGATTTCATGTGCCTCGTTATTCCACGCCTAAACTCCATTTAAGTTTTTAATAACATTTTAGAAGAGTTCCTCTTGAAGTAAACAGAATCTGATTACCTTGATGGATTGAAAATGCATGTCTGGCTCCAGTTTGTTTCATTTATTTGTTCAGGGGATCCTGATTGGACGGAACAAACACAGACATGGATCTCGTCGGCATCTGCTCTTCTCCGCTCTCCTGCTCCAAAAAGAAAATTGTTTTTTTATTTTTTAGATATTTATAGCAGAACTTTACTGTCATTTCCCTGAGATTCTGCCTATTCCATGTTTTAAAGTGTGGTTTGAGTGATTTTGGGGTCAAATACATGAACCCCTGAGAGGCAGCCTGAAACTATTCCCTGATAGTTTTGGATTTCTTGCTCTCCATAAGCCTTTCATTGTCCTGGAAGACCTGCTTTGTACAAGTGCTTGCCAGCTGTCCACCAAATGGGGTTATAGTGTTTCCCTATCAACTGTAAATTTCAATAATTTGTTGGAGGGGCCTCTCACTGTCAGTTTTTATCATATTATCAATGACGCCTCCATTTTCCATCTCAAGCTCTGACCCCCGGCCCTGTTACAGTCCTGTAATGAAGTGCAATGGAGTGGTAATTGGTCCACATTATACCAGATCAGGTAACGTCAGACGTATTTCCTTATCACAATGAGCCCTGCTGGTGACTCTCAATGAGAAACCCAACAAAGTTCCTTTCTTATTCGGGCTATCACCTAAAAACATTTCAGCTCCGGACCCTTTTACCCATTTCAGTTTTCCATTTCAGGATCCAGCTCCGTGTCCTCGGACTGAGCTTTGTTACTGTTTCCTCTGCTATTGCAGTCGACGCTCAGACACAGAGCAGATACGAGGTAGAGCTTACCCAGGATGGGGAAGTACAGTAAACGAGATGGTAACATGACCATGGCCGTTCTGAATGCAAAGTGTTGCGCCTCCACCCTTCCTGTCCCGGAGTTATTCTCCACTCCACTTCTGCACATTTTCTGCAATTAAACATTTTTCATTCCAGGCACTCATGAAGCTGTTTAAAGGCAAAAATGCATTGCCATCAATGTTAAAGGAAAGCTGAATATCTCCCACTCCCAGAAAATTACCTTCATGGAAGGTTTTCAGCCAGGAGCCACAGAGATGTTCGTCAAATCAAATACAGTTTGGAAAATGTGCACAAATCAATTTGCATGTAGCTGCAGCAGTAATTATGACTGTCAGCTAGAAGAGAGACGTTAGAGCCGAGTAACAATGAGGCAACTTAACGTGCAAAATCCCTGCCCAGGAGTGAAACAATTACACCCAAAATGAAACTTTCCCGTAAAGCTGCAGACGCATGTTTGGCCTGCGCAGATGAGCTGCAGGCGCTGGACAGACCGGCCCAAATTCAAACTGTTTCTGTTCAGACGAATCCACAGAGCGCTCACACTGCAAATGTTCATGGTCTGCGCAGTGCACGCTCCAGCGCGCTGGCCCCGCTGAAAACACGCCACAGAAAGACAGGATATTGGATAACAAGGTTAAAATATTGGAGCAAAAATGTTCTCTTATTAAAGTCAGGCTACAGGGATTTGGTTTGAGCCACCTAATAGATAGTGGTTTCAAGGGAGCCCAAACAAAAGGTGACGGGACGGTCATGCTTATGGTAGCTAATGGCAGACTTAGAAGAAATTAGGGAATTCTTTTTCCACAGGAAATTGTACTTAAGGGCAGGTCACGGATCGCCCGGCTCTTCAGAGGCGGCCTCAGAAGTCCGGGGGTGAACTTTGCTGCAGCCATCCCGGGGTCTTCATGGGGAAGGAGGTTAAACTGGTCATGTTATTGGAGGAAAGCAGGGATGTGTAAATTGATTTCATGGCGGAGATTCACAGACAGGTGTACAAACTCATGTCCTGCGATGGTGAAGTTACCAGACAAAGTTCAAGCTGCTGTGGGAAAAGCAGTTCCAGGAACCCTGCGTCACGGTGGTGCAGGGGCATCCAGAAGCAGAAAAGATCAGACGAAGAACCGCTATTTTTACAACAAGAACCCCAAACCCTACTCACCCAAATCCATCCAAGAGCCAGCTGTGGACCACTCCACCACAACCACAGGCCAGTGGGCGAAAACCTCCAGGTAAGGGGTGGTAACGTCCAGGTGAGGTGGCGGAAACCTGCAGGTGAAAGGGCGGTAACCTACTGGTGAGAGAGCGGTAACGTCCAGTTGAGGGGGCGGTAACCTCTAGGTGAGTTGGTGGAAACCTGCAGGTAATTGGGCGGTAATCTACAGGTGAAGGGGCGGTAACCTGCAGGTGAAAGAGCGGTAACCTCCAGGTGACAGGGCGGTAACGTCCAGGTGAGAGGGAGGAAACTTCCAGGTGAGTGGGCGGTAACCTGCAGGTGGGGGGCGGTAACCTCCAGGTGAGAGGGCGGTAACCTCCAGGCGAGTGGGCGGTAACCTACAGGTGAGGGCGCGGTAACGTCCAGGTGAGAGAGCGGTAACCTCCAGTTGAGGGGGCGGTAATGTCCAGGTGAGGTGGCGGTAACCTCTAGGTGAGTTGGTGGAAACCTGCAGGTAAGTGGGCGGTAATCTACAGGTGAAGGGGTGGTAACCTGCAGGTGAAAGAGCGGTAACCTCCAGGTGGGTGGGCGGTAACCTGCAGGTGGGGGGGCGGTCACCTCCAGGTGAGGGGGCGGTAACGTCCAGGTGACAGGGCGGTAAGCTTTAGGTAAGTTGGTGGAAACCTACAGGTAAGTGGGCGGTAATCTGCAGGTGAAGGGTCGGTGACCTCCAGGTGACAGGGCGGTAATATTCAATTCAATTCAATTTTATTTGTATAGCCCAAAATCACAACAACAGTCGTCTCAATGGGCTTAAAAGTAAAACATGAAATCAAAAGGATCATGAATACAAAGAGTTCAATAGAAAAATACTAAAATGAACTAACAAACTGACTAAGCTATACTGGCATCCCTGCCCTTAGACCCCCCTTCACGGTAAGGAAAAACTCCCAAAAAAAACGGATTCCGGAAAAAACGAAGAAACTTCAGGGGTGCCCACATGAAGGAGGGATCCTCCCCCAGGACGGACAGGAGATTTACCAGAACTCAAAGAGAAGAATTAACTTATCTAACTTAATTCTAGAATCAACTGGGAGCCAATGGAGCGAAACCAACACAGGAGTGATGAATATCCAGGGGCCTCATTTCTAAAACTTTGCGTAGGATTTGCGTCAGAAGTGGCGTACGGATGAAACATAGGACGTGCGTACGCACAGAAATATTCGGAGTTGTAAAACCGTGCGCACGCACATCCTACGCATCTTTCCCTTAATAAATCACAACCGATTCTAAATGCTGCGCAGCTTTTGCGGCTTCATGACACGCCCATAGTTGCCCATAAATAGTCCGTGAAACGCCCACAAATGAATATTCATTGATTGCGAAACCATGCCAAACACGGAGAGAAAATCAAAAAAACGTAACTTCACTCAATGTGAAGTAGAAGTTATCGTTGGCGAGGTGGAAAACAGGAGAAAAGTGTTGTTTGGAGGGCACAGTGTGGGCGTTACTAATGCCAAAAATCAAATCAAATCAAATCAAATCAAACTTTATTTATAAAATAGCGCTTCTCATGCACTTTGTGCAGCTCTGTGACGGTGTAGAACCGTCAGCTGCCGCTGCAGGCGCACACGCATGCACACACGCTAGCACACACACACACGTGCGCATAGACGCGCACGCTCGGACCCGGTAACACGTCATTTACATCAGCTTACCCTTTTCATTCCGTCCCTATCCCTCTGCAGGTAGCCCTGGGTGCACACTAGGTTGCCGACTCACCATCCCCATGCATACATTAACACGAAGCACACATGACGCCAACATTAACGTTGGTTTGTTTACCCGGAAGTAACCCGGTAACCCGGAAGTGGTCAGGGACACCCTGGGTCATGTGACGCATCGGTCACTGTTTGTATTTATTTTTATTGATGATTATTGTTATTTTTCTGTACACGACACAGAATGTTTAGTTGAATGAAACTGTTTATTTCTGTATGTTTATTTATGTTGTTGAACAATGCAAACACTTCTCCCTGTTTTCTCTTTGGACTGATGGAGAGCAACGCCCAGGAGGAGGGGCTTACCACTTAAAAGAGAACCAGATACAGCTGTCGGTGTGGGAGTCTGAGTGGAGAAGTTGGAGAGTCTGAGAGGAGAATTTGGAGTGTTGGATTGGAGAAGTCTATGTTGGTTAACCTTTGTGGAGCAATTGGTGTGCTCTGTTCTTGCATTAAAGTCAAGAATACTTTCACCTTGGCGCCTCTGCCCAATCATTCCCTGGTGGGACCCACGACAGTTGGTGTCAGAAGTGGGATGAGCAGATGGCTGGCCGCAAAAAGGTGAGACACAGAGGTCTGCGTTCCCAGAAGGAGGAGATGGAACCAACATCGGATGCAGTCCCTCTGTTGTCCAATTCATCCTCTGAGGAGGAGGTGGTAGATCCTGGTGCCTCTGGTGGTTCTTCAGGCCTGACCAAAGGCCCAGCAGGTGACTTGGCGGCCATGATGAGAGACTTTCTCCATGGACAGCAGCAGCGAGAAGACCGGTTCATCGCCGCACTCCAAGGTTTGGAAGCCTCTTTTTCCAGGGCAGAGCACCATTCTGGTCGGCGGCGTAACACCAGTCCCAAAGCCGCTGGACCAAGCTCAGCCGCAGTGAGTAGCCTAAGGTTGGATCTGCCAACACCAGCTGCAACGTCCCGTCGACGGCATCCGGTGGCACTGGAGGACTCCAGCTGGTCAGATCAACCACAGAGCAGAGTCAGTTTACAGCCACCTGATTGGAGACCTTACATGGAGCCAAAGGTCCCTCCATATCAGACAGGTGAGGACATTGAAAATTACCTGCTACGTTTTGAACGGATTGCCAGGACGTGGAGATGGCCAGAGACTGAGTGGGCATGTCGCCTGGTGCCACTGCTGTCCGGAAAGGCGTTGGAGGCCTACACAGCAATGGACGAGCAGCAAGCCCACATCTACAAGGACCTGAAAGACGCACTCCTGGTAAAATTTGACATCTCGCCAGAGACTTACCGTCAGCAGTTCCGGTCTACTGTGGTGCCATCTGGGGAGAATCCGACTGAGACATACCACCGCCTGAAGGGCCTCTACCGTCGCTGGATCCGCCCAGAGCAACACAGCAAGGAGCAGATCGGGGAGATCGTCATCCTGGAGCAGCTGCTGCGTGTGCTTCCAGCTGACGTGAGGACGTGGGTGAAGGAGCACGACCCGGAGGATGGCCTCACCGCTGCCCGGCTTGCGCTGCAGTATCTCAACGCTCGACGAGGAGCGTCTGCACGGCCGTCGGGTGGGGATCGGTGTCTTCCCATTCAAACCGCTCCACTGAGACCTGCACGGAGAGACTTCCATCAGGCAACGCAAGGTACCAACCCAGCACCTAACCAGCGAGCGGCGGGTAAGGACCTTGTGTGTTTCTATTGCCAGCAGATTGGTCACAAAGCCTCCGTATGTCCAATCCGCAAGACTAAATTCACAGGTGCTTGCTACGCACCCAGGCCAGAGACTGTCACAGGAGCAGGGCCTGTGCACATGGACAAAGACACTTTCCAGCCACTTAAACAGGTGACTGTGAACGGACAGCAGGTTACTGCTATGTTGGACACAGGCAGTTTTTTTTCTCTGGTCAAACAGAGTTTAATCCCTTTTGGTGGACTTTATTATAGCAGGCAAACAAGTGTTGTGTGTGTTCATGGCGACCAACATTTGTACCCAAAAGCGGATGTAACAGTGACCATAAATGAACAATCCTATCTTTTGACTGTCGGGGTGGTAGAGAACCTACCTGTTGATTTAATTTTGGGGTGTGATTTACCTATGTTGGGGGACTTATTAAATGAGGCTGCTGAAACAGCTAAAGCTAATGATGAGCTAGCTGTTACTGTCTCAGCACCTGTGCTAACTAGAGCTCAGGCTAAAGCGGGAATGCAAAGTCTTCCACGTTTGGATGACGATTTCTTTGATGGAGGCAAAGAAATGCCCAGGAAATCCCGTCGTCAAAGACGGTTTGAGAAAAAACTTAAGTTGCTGGATCCTGAGATCACAACAACAGCAGAAACATGTGACATACCAGCTGACATTTCGGCGTTGCAGAAAGAAGACCAAACTTTAAAACCATTGTTTGCCAAGGTGACAACAGAGAGTGACAAATGTTTGGGGAATGTGCGGTTTATTGTTGTTGATGATGTTCTGTATGCAGCTGAAGGTGAACACCTACGGTTAGTTCTTCCAACCACCTGCAGGCCACTCGTCATGCACTTAGCGCACACACTCCCATGGGCGGGTCACCTGGGTCGTCACAAAACCTATCTGCGGGTCAGTTCACGTTTTTTCTGGCCATCAATGTACACTGACATTCAGACGTACTGTGCAACATGTCCTACCTGCCAGAAAACTGCAATAACACACAAGTCTGACAGAGCATTACTACACCCACTTCCTATAATTTCTACTCCATTCAGGAGAATAGCCATGGACATTGTTGGACCTTTACCTAAGAGCAGTAGCGGTCACGAATACATCCTGGTGGTCTGTGATTATGCTACACGGTTCCCAGAAGCTTTTCCCCTGCGCACCATTACAGCTCCTGCAGTCATGAGAGCGTTAATTCAGTTTTTCTCCAGGGTAGGAATACCGGATGAAATTCTGACAGACCAAGGAACCAACTTCACCTCTCGGTTGATGAAACTGTTCCAACAGCAGCTTGGCATCACGGCCATCAAGGCGACACCGTACCACCCACAGACCAATGGCTTGGTGGAACGTTTCAACCAGACCCTGAAGAGGATGCTGCAGAAGTTCGTGAGTGACACAGGGAAGGACTGGGATCGTTGGCTACCATTCCTGTTGTTTGCTTATAGGGAAGTCCCACAAGCTTCAACAGGCTTCTCACCATTCGAACTCCTCTATGGCTGGGATGTCCAAGGCCCACTGGATCTCCTCAAGAAGAGCTGGGAGGCCAAATCCACAAAGACCTCAGAAAGGGGTGTGATCCAGTTTGTCCTGGAGATGAGAGAACGGTTGGCAAAGTACAGGGAAGAGGCAGAAGTCAACCAACGAGAGGCCCAAAGGAGTCGGAAGACGTGGTACGACCAGCAGGCCCGTCACCGTGAACTCCTACCAGGTCAGAAGGTTCTGCTACTTCTTCCCTCTTGTACCAGCAAACTACTGGCAAAGTGGCAAGGGCCATACACCATTCTCCGCAGGATGGGACCTGTCACCTATGAGGTGCACCATCCTGACAAAAAGAAAGAAAAGCAGACATACCATGTGAATCTACTTAAAGAGTGGAAGGAAGGTGCTAACCATCCAACAGAGAAGTCTTTGCTAGTCAGAGCTGTGAAGACTGAGGAAGACTTGGACTCTGATCTGGGAGCACTGACTCACTCAACCCCTCCGTCTCTGTCACATTTACCTCCGGAACAGACTACACAGATAATGGACTTATTTCGTGAAACGCCATCTCTTTTTTCTGCACAGCCAGGAAGAACTACACTCATTAGCCATTCCATACGGCTCAAAGATGGACGACCAATCCGGCAACGGCCTTATCGGGTACCACAGAAGTTGGTGGGAAGGCTGAACGATGAGGTGAGGAAGATGCTGGAGCTAGGTGTCATCGAGCCGTCCAACTCAGAGTGGAGCAGTCCGGTGGTGATCGTTCCCAAAAAAGACGACTCACTGCGACACCGTACCACCCACAGACCAATGGCTTGGTGGAACGTTTCAACCAGACCCTGAAGAGGATGCTGCAGAAGTTCGTGAGTGACACAGGGAAGGACTGGGATCGTTGGCTACCATTCCTGTTGTTTGCTTATAGGGAAGTCCCACAAGCTTCAACAGGCTTCTCACCATTCGAACTCCTCTATGGCTGGGATGTCCAAGGCCCACTGGATCTCCTCAAGAAGAGCTGGGAGGCCAAATCCACAAAGACCTCAGAAAGGGGTGTGATCCAGTTTGTCCTGGAGATGAGAGAACGGTTGGCAAAGTACAGGGAAGAGGCAGAAGTCAACCAACGAGAGGCCCAAAGGAGTCGGAAGACGTGGTACGACCAGCAGGCCCGTCACCGTGAACTCCTACCAGGTCAGAAGGTTCTGCTACTTCTTCCCTCTTGTACCAGCAAACTACTGGCAAAGTGGCAAGGGCCATACACCATTCTCCGCAGGATGGGACCTGTCACCTATGAGGTGCACCATCCTGACAAAAAGAAAGAAAAGCAGACATACCATGTGAATCTACTTAAAGAGTGGAAGGAAGGTGCTAACCATCCAACAGAGAAGTCTTTGCTAGTCAGAGCTGTGAAGACTGAGGAAGACTTGGACTCTGATCTGGGAGCACTGACTCACTCAACCCCTCCGTCTCTGTCACATTTACCTCCGGAACAGACTACACAGATAATGGACTTATTTCGTGAAACGCCATCTCTTTTTTCTGCACAGCCAGGAAGAACTACACTCATTAGCCATTCCATACGGCTCAAAGATGGACGACCAATCCGGCAACGGCCTTATCGGGTACCACAGAAGTTGGTGGGAAGGCTGAACGATGAGGTGAGGAAGATGCTGGAGCTAGGTGTCATCGAGCCGTCCAACTCAGAGTGGAGCAGTCCGGTGGTGATCGTTCCCAAAAAAGACGACTCACTGCGGATATGCATCGACTTCAGGAAGCTGAACGCAGTTTCGGAGTTCGACGCATATCCAATGCCGAGGATTGACGACCTGCTGGAGAAGATCGGGGCTGCTAATTTCATCACCACTCTTGACCTATGCAAGGGTTACTGGCAAGTACCTCTCAGCAACACCTGTCGACCATACACGGCGTTCAAAACACCTGCTGGACTGTTTCAGTTTACAGTTATGCCTTTTGGTCTGCATGGAGCACCAGCCACGTTCCAACGGCTGATGGACAGGGTGCTGCAGGGATGTAACCACTGTAGTGCAGCCTATTTGGATGACGTGGTGATCTACAGTCACACCTGGGAGCAACACCTAGATCACCTGCGTCTGGTCCTGAGGAAACTACAAAATGCAGGCCTGACCTTAAACGTGAGCAAGTGTGAGTGGGCCCGGAAGGAAACTTGTTACCTGGGGTACCTGCTGGGAGGTGGTGAGGTGCGTCCGCAGGTGGATAAAGTTGAAGTTATCCGCAATTGCCCTCGACCACGCACCAAGAAAGAGGTACGCTCCTTCCTGGGGTTAGCTGGATGGTACCGGCGGTTTGTCCATCAGTTCGCCACCATGGCAGCTCCTCTCACTGCCCTTACAGAGAAGAGGCAGAAAAACCCCGTGACCTGGACAGATGAGTGTGAACAGGCTTTCCAAGCATTGAAAAATAAATTGTGTTCCTGTCCTGTTCTCAAGAGTCCTAACTTTGATCAAAGGTTCCTCGTCCAAGTGGATGCCTCAGCAGTCGGACTTGGTGCTGTCCTGGCTCAGGGAGACCCAGGTGAAGAGCGACCAGTCCTGTACCTCAGTCGGAAACTGCAGCCGAGAGAGACAAGGTAGTCCACTGTGGAGAAGGAAGGACTTGCCATTAAGTGGGCGTTGGATAGCTTGAGGTACTACTTACTTGGCAGAGAATTCGACCTTGAGACAGACCACAGGGCCCTGACATGGATAAATACCATGAAGGACCACCACAACCGGCTTACGCGCTGGTATCTGGCGCTTCAGCCGTACAAATTTAACGTACGTCACCGTCCCGGAAAACAAAACATAGTGGCAGATTTCCTGTCCAGATTGCCGCACATCGCCAATCTCCCAGAGGAGGGGGATGATGTGACGGTGTAGAACCGTCAGCTGCCGCTGCAGGCGCACACGCATGCACACACGCTAGCACACACACACACGTGCGCATAGACGCGCACGCTCGGACCCGGTAACACGTCATTTACATCAGCTTACCCTTTTCATTCCGTCCCTATCCCTCTGCAGGTAGCCCTGGGTGCACACTAGGTTGCCGACTCACCATCCCCATGCATACATTAACACGAAGCACACATGACGCCAACATTAACGTTGGTTTGTTTACCTGGAAGTAACCCGGTAACCCGGAAGTGGTCAGGGACACCCTGGGTCATGTGACGCATCGGTCACTGTTTGTATTTATTTTTATTGATTATTGTTATGTTTCTGTATCTAGCCACAGGGGTTGCAAGCCAGTAACTTCTGTGCCGGTCCCAAGCCCGGATAAATAGAGAGGGTTGCGTCAGGAAGGGCATCCGGCGTAAAAATTGCCAAAATAACCATGCGAATCATCCACAACACTTTAGACATACCGGATCGGTCGAGGCCCGGGTTAACAACGACCGCCACCGATGCTGTTAACCTACAGGGTGTCGGTGGAAATTTGACTACTGTTGGTGGAAGAAAGAGGGGAGGCAGAAGGGTCCGTTGCCAGAGAGAGAAGGGAAAAGGCAGGAACATAGGTTTGAGAATAGGGACTCTTAACGTTGGCACAATGACAGGGAAAGGCAGAGAGCTGGCAGACATGATGGAGAGAAGGAAGGTAGATGTACTGTGTGTGCAGGAGACAAGGTGGAAGGGCAGCAAGGCACGTAGTATTGGAGGAGGATACAAACTGTTCTATCATGGTGTTGATAGGAAGAGAAACGGGGTAGGAGTGATTCTGAAGGGGGAGTTTGTAAACAGTGTTCTAGAGGTGAAAAGAGTCTCAGACAGGATGATGAGCTTAAAGTTAGAAATTGAAGGGGTGATGGTGAATGTAGTCAGTGGGTATGCGCCACAGGTTGGCTGTGAGTTAGAAGTGAAGGAGAGATTCTGGAGTGAGTTGGATGAGGTCATAGAGAGTTTTCCCAGAGGAGAGAGAGTTGTTATTGGAGCAGACTTTAATGGGCATGTTGGTGAGGGCAACAGAGGTGATGAGGAGGTGATGGGCAGGTTTGGTGTGAAGGAAAGGAATCTGGAGGGACAGATGGTGGTGGACTTTGCGAAGAGGATGGAAATGGCTGTAGTCAACACTTACTTCCAGAAGAGAGAGGAACATAGAGTGACATACAGAAGTGGAGGTAGGAGTACTCAGGTGGACTACATCCTATGTAGACGAGGTCATTTGAGAGAGGTTAATGACTGCAAAGTGGTGGTAGGAGAGAGTGTAGCCAGACAGCACCGCATGGTGGTGTGTAAGATGACTCTGGAGGTCAGGAAGAAGAAGATAGGGAAAACAGAAAAGAAGACCAAGTGGTGGAAGCTACAGAATGAAGAAACTTGTGAGGAATTTAGGCAGAAGTTGAGGCAGGTCCTGGGTGGTCAGGATGAGCTTCCAGAGGACTGGGAAACTACAGCAGAGATTATCAGGGAAACAGGTAGGAAGGTGCTAGGTGTGTCATCTGGAAAGAGGAAAGACGGTAAAGAGACTTGGTGGTGGAATGAGGAAGTACAGGAATGCGTCCAGAGGAAGAGGTTGGCTAAAAGGAAGTGGGATGTAGAAAGGACTGAGGAAGGTAGACAGGAGTACAAGGAAGCGCAGCGTAGAGTGAAGGGAGAGGTGGCAAAGGCCAAACAGAAAGCTTACGATGAGCTTTATGACAGGTTAGACACAAAGGAAGGAGAGAAGGACTTGTACAGGCTAGCCAGACAGAGAGACAGAGATGGGAAGGACGTGCAACAGATAAGGGTGATTAAGGACAGAGATGGAAAGGTGCTAACAACCCAAGAGAGTGTACAGAAAAGATGGAAGGAGTATTTTGAGGAGCTGATGAACGAGGAAAATGACAGGGAAAGAAGGGAGGAAGATGTGGTTGTTGTGGAGCAGGAAGTAGCAGAGATTGGAAAGGATGAGGTTAGGAAGGCTCTGAAAAGGATGAAGAGCGGAAAGGCCGTTGGTCCTGATGACCTACCTGTGGAGGTATGGAAGTGCCTAGGAGAGACAGCAGTGGAATTTCTAACAAGGTTGTTCAATAGGATTTTAGAGAGTGAGAAGATGCCTGAGGAATGGAGGAGAAGCGTTCTGGTCCCGATCTTTAAAAACAAGGGTGACACGCAGAACTGCAGCAACTATAGAGGAATAAAGTTGATGAGCCACACAATGAAGCTGTGGGAAAGAGTAGTGGAAGCCAGGCTTAGGAAGAAGGTGGAGATTTGTGAGCAGCAGTATGGTTTCATGCCCCGTAAGAGCACCACTGATGCCATTTTTGCTTTGAGAATGTTGATGGAAAAGTACAGAGAAGGTCAGAAGGAGCTGCATTGTGTGTTCGTAGATTTAGAGAAGGCGTATGACAGGGTGCCGAGGGAGGAGCTGTGGTACTGTATGAGGTCGTCTGGAGTGGCAGAGAAGTATGTCAGAGTAGTTCAGGACATGTATGAGAGAAGTATGACGGTGGTGAGATGTGCTGTAGGTCAGACAGAGGAGTTCAAGGTGGAGGTGGGACTACACCAAGGATCAGCTTTGAGTCCTTTTTTGTTTGCTATGCTGATGGACAGGCTGACAGACGAGGTAAGACAGGAATCTCCCTGGACAATGATGTTTGCGGATGACATTGTAATTTGCAGTGAGAGTAGAGAGCAGGTGGAGGAACAGCTAGAGAGGTGGAGGTTTGCTCTGGAAAGAAGAGGCATGAAAGTCAGTCGTAGTAAGACAGAATACATGTGTCTGAACGAGAGGGATCAAGGTAGAAGCGTTAGGCTACAGGGGGCTGAGGTGAAGAAGGTGCAGGAGTTTAAGTACTTGGGGTCAACAGTTCAGTGTGATGGGGATTGTGGAAAAGAGGTGAAGAGGCGAGTGCAGGCAGGTTGGAGCGGTTGGAGGAAAGTGTCAGGAGTGTTGTGTGACAGAAGAGTGCCAGCAAGACTCAAAGGAAAGGTGTACAAGACAGTGGTGAGACCAGCTCTGCTCTATGGGTTAGAGACGGTAGCAGTGAGACAGAGACAAGAGGCTGAGATGGAGGTAGCAGAGATGAAGATGTTGAGGTTCTCCTTAGGAGTGACCAGGTTAGACAGGATAAGGAACGAGTACATCAGAGGGACGGCTCATGTTGCCTGTGTTAGCGACAAAGTCAGAGAAGCCAGACTGAGATGGTTTGGACATGTTCAGAGGAGGGATAGTGGATATATTGGTAGAAGGATGTTGGAGATGGAGCTGCCTGGCCGGAGGGCAAGAGGACGGCCAAAGAGGAGATATATGGATGTCTTAACAGAGGACATGAAGTTGGCTAACGTTAGGGTAGAAGATGTTCATGATAGAGTGAGGTGGAAAAGGATGATTCGCTGTGGCGACCCCTGATGGGAAAAGCCGAAAGAGAAAGAAGAATTGTTATTTTTCTGTACACGACACAGAATGTTTAGTTGAATGAAACTGTTTATTTCTGTATGTTTATTTATGTTGTTGAACAATGCAAACACTTCTCCCTGTTTTCTCTTTGGACTGATGGAGAGCAACGCCCAGGAGGAGGGGCTTACCACTTAAAAGAGAACCAGATACAGCTGTCGGTGTGGGAGTCTGAGTGGAGAAGTTGGAGAGTCTGAGAGGAGAATTTGGAGTGTTGGATTGGAGAAGTCTATGTTGGTTAACCTTTGTGGAGCAATTGGTGTGCTCTGTTCTTGCATTAAAGTCAAGAATACTTTCACCTTGGCGCCTCTGCCCAATCATTCCCTGGTGGGACCCACGACAAGCTCGAAGCGCTTTAACACTAAAAACAGTAAACACACAACATTACAATAAAAACCCCAACCCACCCTTCACCCTTCCCACTCCCCTCCATTAAACCACATGACCCATGGTTTCCCACGTACAATGAAATATGACTATGTAACTGTAAAAGAATAAATAAATAAATAAATAAATAAACAAGTATGGCTTAGCTCTGCTGTGAGGAAACAGTATCTGGGAATCCTTTCATACCAGGAGCCAGCCCGGCCACCGGAACATCGCCACAGTGCCCACCCAGACCGGGACAACACTGGGGTCCCCCTCACAGCCAAAAGCTGTAAAATTAGACCCCAGCCGCCCCAGCAAGGGCAACAACTGCAGCAACAACCGCTGACCAAGCCGGCAAGCCCTGGAGGAAAAGATCCCCTCAAGAAACACTGGGGCTAAAATCATAAGATGCTAAAATTAAAAACATAAAAAAGAAAAAAAAACAACCATAAAATTGAAAATAAGATGCATAAAATTAAAATAAATACATAAATAAAATAGCCTATACTAAAACTAATAGAATAAATTAGCAGTTAAAATCAACTAAAAGCTAAATTATAAAGGTGGGTCTTGAGCCTCTTCTTAAAAACCTCTACTGTCTCTGCGGCCCTGAGGCCCTCTGGCAGGCCGTTCCACAGGCGAGGACCGTAATGGCAGAACGAAGCCTCACCATAAGTTTTGGTCCTCACCTTGGGAACAACTAAGAGGCCAGCACCGGAGGACCTCAGGGTCCGCGAGGGCTCATATTTTAAAAGAATATCATTTAAATAAGAAGGCCCAAGACCAAAAAAACATTTATAAACCATTAAAAGAACTTTAAAATCAATCCTGAAACGCACAGGGAGCCAATGCAGCGATTTTAAAACCGGTGTAATGTGTTCCCGCCCCCTGGTCCTCGTCAGAACTCGTGCCGCTGAGTTCTGTAGAAGTTGTAAGTTTGAAAGAGACTTTTTGGGTAAACCAGAGAGCAGGGCATTACAATAATCTAAACGACTGAAAATAAAAGCATGCATTAGCACTTCTGTGCTGGCAAGAGAGAGGAACGGGCGGACTCTGGCAATGTTTTTAAGATGATAAAATCCTGTCTTAACGACATTTTTAATGTGTGGGATAAAATTTAGCTCAGAGTCAAAAAGTACGCCCAGGTTTCTCACACATTGAGAAGGTTTAAAATTATGAAGATGTGGTAAAATCATCTCTCTCTTGTCTTCAGAACCGATGATTAAAACTTCAGTTTTGTCCTGGTTGAGCTTTAAGAAATTTTCTGCCATCCACAACTTTATATCTAAAATGCAGTTTAAAAGAGTGTTGACAGGTTCCAGGTCATCAGGAGACACGGCGATGTAAAGCTGTGTGTCATCAGCATAGCTGTGAAAGTCAACGCCATGTCTCCTGATGACCTCCCCAAGAGGCAACATATACAAATTAAAAAGTATTGGCCCTAAAATCGACCCCTGGGGAACCCCACAGCTTATTTCGTGGATTCTTGAAGAGCACGTATCCATACTTACATAAAAGTGTCGATCTGTCAGGTAAGAGTAAAACCACTTAAGAACATTTCCAGAAAGGCCCACTAGACTACTAAGTCTGTCTAATAAAATCTGGTGATCTACTGTATCAAAAGCGGCACTAAGATCCAGCAGCACCAGAACAGAAAGTTTCTGTGAGTCGTAGTTTAATCTAAGATCATTAACGATCTTTAAAAGAGCCGTCTCTGTACTATGGTTTTTCCTAAAACCAGACTGATATTTTTCTAAAATTTTTTGGGCATTTAAAAACTCATGCAGTTGAGTAGCGACACTTTTTTCTATTATTTTACTTAAAAATGGTAAGTTGGATACGGGTCTATAGTTATCCAGATTTTTTGGATCTAATTGACTCTTCTTCAGAAGGGGCCTCACCACCGCCGTCTTACAGGCAGAGGGGAAGACCCCCGTCTGAAGAGAGCAATTTACTATATTTAAAAGCTCTGACTCAAAGAATCCATAAAATGTTTTAAAAAGTGAAGTGGGAATGGGATCTAAAAGGCAGGTTGTAGTGTTTACTTGGGATACAACTCGACCAAGCATCTCTGCATCAACCAGGACAAAACTCCCCAGTGTTTCTTCTGGTAAAATCAATGCTGGAGGTCTGTTAAGATCCGTGTTTTGCATGGATGAAATGTTTGATCTTATAGCATTGATTTTACCCATGAAGTGGTCTGCGAAGTCCTCACATGCAGCATTAGATGATGGCATGGAGGACTTGTTGAAGTCTTTGTTTATTAAAATATCAATGGTTTTAAAAAGAAATTTGGGGTTGTTTTTATTTTCTGAAATGATTTTTGAAAAATAGGAGGTTGTGGCCCGTTTAACTGAGTTATTGTAGATTTTGAGTTGTTCTTTAAAAATGTCTTTGTGAATTATTAATTTTGTCTTCCTGTATCTCCTCTCTGCTCTCCTGCAGTTCTGCTTCAGACCCTTAATGTCGTCAGTCTTCCATGGCATTTTAGGAGTGGCTCTTATTGTTTTCGCTTTGAATGGAGCCACTGCATCTATGGAAGACTGAAGTCTGTTATTAAAATGATCAACAATAAAATCACAGGGTGCAGGTAAAATCTGAGCAGGAGTTTGCTTAAAAACATCAATAAAACTTGCAGCCACTTCAGGAGTTAAATACCGTTTCCTCACAGTTCTCACTGAGGCTTCCTGCTGGATTTCACTGGTGACAGTAAAAAACACACAGTAATGGTCTGAGGTGGCTATGTCAACAACAGAGGACACCCCAGTGGACAGACCATAGGTAATGACCAGGTCCAGGGTGTGTCCTCTGTTGTGAGTTGGCTGTGTGACATGCTGCTGAAAGTCCATGCTGTTTAGAAGATTTAAAAACTCGCAGGCATAGATATCATTACAATTGTCAACATGCAAATTAAAATCACCAGTAATTAAAATCCTATTGTACCTAATATGAAGAGATGATAAAAGTTCCGAAAATTCTTCGATAAAACAGGAAGGAGGGGTTGGTGGTCTGTATACTGTGACAGTTAAAACAGGTGGGTCTCCAAAAAGAAAAGCATGATGCTCGAATGAACAATATTTACCGAGTAAAATATTTTCAGATAAAATTCTTTTGTGAGCAATCGATGCTGTACCTCCACCTTTCTTTCCTCCCGTGATTGAAAATAAAAAGTTAAAATTAGGTGGAGAAGCCTCAGTGAGAATAGCTGGTGCATCAGAGCCAAGCCAGGTTTCAGTTAAAAACAAACAGGTTAAATCATGGTCTAAAATCAGATCATTAATGATAAAAGACTTATTTAAAAGTGATCTGACATTTAAAAGAGCCATTGTAACCCTGACATGCTTTGCAGCTTCGCCCCATCCACAGGTATGACATGAGGGTCTCGCGAGAGTTTGCGCGATTCTCGCACTATGCTTTATAAAGGGGCATGCGCAGTCAGTTTGTTGACGGAAGTCGGACAAAGGGGCTGTCACTGCATGCATGAGACGCAGGCGGGTGATGAGACGTGCTATGCGAGCGAGTAGCGTGCGAACTGGCCAGGTTCCACCGAGGATGGAGGCTGTTCGGCTATGAATTCAGGCTTTTCCAAGCTGGAAACATTGGACTGGGCGGTAGGAAGCATCTACACTACACCCCCATATGTGGATATGATGGATAATGCAATGAACTTTGCTTACATTGAACTTCTTGGACTGGATTTATGAACATTATTGGAGGATGGACAGCAGATGCACTGCAGTGAACTGATTTATGTTTTTTTGCTTGTTTATTTTCTGTTGTAAATCAAATATAAATACCTATATACACTTTCTGCATCTTAATGTTGCTTCTCATCATTTGCACTTCCTCTGAAACGAACTTTGGCCCTTATAACTAGTTTTAACTAGAGTCTGGTGGATTCTAGTTAACTGGCTACATAAATTGGCGAGCTAGCTAGGAGGAAGTGCATGGTGGTTAGTGTTATGAATTTGTTTGTATTTTTTTTTTTTCTCTCTCTCTGAGTATCAAGAATAACCATGAATGTGTTTTTGGATCTTGGTATTAAGTTGCCAAATGCTATTTTAGTTGAAGGCATTATAAAACCTGCATATGATGAACTGATTGATTTTGTGCGACCCTATGGCTCTATTAACAGGATAGAGACCATTAGTGATGCAGATTCTGAGTTTAATGATGCGCTTGTTGTAGAATTTAACAATGGGAGTGCTGTTAGTGCACTGCGTCCTATATTACCATATACATTTCTTTCAACCGAACATGAACTTAAATTTTATATATCTGAACTCGCTACGATTTTCACCGAGCATTTTTCTAAAACTAAAACAAAATCATACTTGTCTGAGTTACAAAACACAGCCAAACTTACGGGTGTTGAATATAAGGACATGCTGGCGCATATGTTGGCTCAGGTTGGGTTGGCTGTCACAGAGCTGGGTCCAGCTACCAAGGAAGAAGAGGAACAAACCCCGCATGCAGAGCCTACTCTGCTTCTCCCATCTGCTAAAGACTCTTTATTCACCCCACTTTCACCTGTTCCAGAGACTTTTAGTGTCAAACCGGAATGCAAGCCGCATCAACCAGCACCAGACCCCCTGTTAACCTCCAGCAAGGAAAAATCCAATCCTAATATAGAAGTTCAGCCTTCTGAAGTCCAGCGCTACATTGTAGAGCATATTGTAAAGAACGAAGAGGTTGCAGTGCACCATCAGAGGCTAAGGGTGTTTTCGGGTAGGATACCCAGACCGTCAAACGAATCTGATTATGAGACCTGGCGGTCAGGAGTAGAGCTACTGTTGGGAGACCCAGCTGTGTCTGATCTTCAGCGTTCCAGGCGGATTGTTGAAAGCCTTTTGCCACCTGCAGCAGATATGGTTAAACATCTCGGTCCTAATACAATGCCAATGGTGTATTTAGCCACTCTTGACTCTGCATATGGTGCCGTTCAGGATGGGGATGAACTATTTGCCAAGTTTATGGACACCTATCAAGACACCGGAGAAAAAGCATCAGCTTACCTCCAACGCCTTCAAGTTGCTTTAAATGCTGCTATAAAAAGAGGTGGAGTCAAGGAGTCTGATAGTAGTCGCCATTTACTAAATCAGTTCTGTCGTGGATGTTGGGATGATGGGTTGATAACAGAACTCCAACTTAAACAAAAGAAAACTCAACCTCCTACTTTTGCAGAGCTGTTGTTGCTGTTACGCACCGAAGAGGACAGAGAAGCGACAAAGACCCTTCGGATGAAACAGCATCTGGGTGTTACTCGACAAAAAGTTACTAATCATCCCCAGTATGTGCGAACAGACAATAATGATGGGGGAGCAGTGGCTAAACTGACCAATATCACCCAACAGCTTGCTCATCAGCTAGCAGACATACAGCGGCAGCTAGCTATGCTGACTCACGGACAACCCAAATCAGCCTCTCATCCACCGGCAACAGCCCACAACAGACCACCAGCAAAAGAAAAGCACCACACAAACCCTCTTCGGCATCCCATGCCATTTCCACAGAAACCAGGCTTTTGTTTCCGGTGTGGTGAAGATGGACACATCCGTCCCCAGTGTAAGAATGAGCCAAATTCTGCTTTGGTTGCCCATAAAAAGAAATTATTTGGAAAAAAACAATACAACAGTTCCACTTACAATCATTTAAACTGAGTCCGGCTTCGGTTGAGGGACAAACAGGAGCCAAACGGGACCCAAACTGTCCCAAGAAGAGGATCGTCCGGTGTGGGAAACTGTTACAAGCAAAGCTTATAAAGAAAATGCCAAAAGGGCTCGTTGGTTCTAAATGCACCGCTATCCTTAAAATAGCACAACAAAACCATAATTGCCTTTTGGACACTGGTTCTCAGGTCACCACAGTTTCAGTTTCCTTCTTTAATCAGTTTCTCCATGATCAACAAATTCGTCCGCTTTTTGACTTATTACAGGTCGAAGGTGCAGCTGGACATTTAGTACCATATTTGGGATATGTGGAGTTGACAATAACGTTTCCCAAAGATTTTTTAGGGTCTGAGATTGATATGCCAACTCTAGCACTTGTGGTCCCAGATGCAAAGCCCCACAGCCACACACCTGTTTTAGTGGGAATGAATACATTGGAATCTTTGTATGACTTGGGTCGTAATAGTGATGTTTTCTCCCTGCCCACTATTCCAAAATATCGAGCTGTTCTGAAGTTGCTACAGATCAACCATCAGCAGAACCATGCAGGCTCTTCTGGAGTTGTGAAGTTATTAAGTCAGGCTCCAGTTTCTGTTCCCGCTGGCCGTACTGTTGTTCTAGAGGGCACTGCACAATTAAATGGACAGCTGTCAGGTCAGTGGGCTGTAATTGACCACTCAGGATCTGTACTTCCTGGGAAGCTGTATGTGCAGAGTTGCCTGGTCACAGTCTCAACACAGTCTCCCAATAAGGTTCCTGTTATTGTGAAAAATGAGTCTAAACAAGATGTTACCATTCCCCCTTTTGCCGTTATAGCCAGTATAGGGGCATCGCCAACCATCTTGAGTCATCAAACGAGGGATGTCTCCCTGGACGAGAAGGGGAGAGGGAAATTACACTTTAATTTTGGAGACTCGCCCATTCCTATTGACTGGAAAGAGCGAGTAAAAAATAAGCTCACCCAAATGTCTGATGTGTTCTCCCACCATGACCTAGATTTTGGTTGTACAAACCAAATAAAACATCAGATTCATCTCCATGACCCGACACCATTCAAGCATCGAGCCAGACCCATACATCCGAATGACATAGAAGCTGTGCGGAAACACATACAAGATCTGCTAAAGGCTGGCGTAATTAGGGAGTCTGAATCTTCATTTTCCTCCCCAATTGTTGTTGTTCGGAAGCGGAACGGAGATGTGCGCTTGTGCATCGATTATAGAAAACTAAACTTACAAACTATAAAGGATGCCTATGCCCTGCCAAACCTCGAGGAATCCTTTTCAGCATTAACTGGGTCAAAATGGTTTACAGTTCTTGACTTGAAGTCCGGGTATTACCAAATAGAAATGGATGAAAAAGACAGAGCCAAGACTGCCTTTGTGACTCCATTGGGTTTTTGGGAATGGAACCGCATGCCTCAGGGGGTGACGAATGCTCCAAGCACATTCCAAAGATTAATGGAGAAGTGCATGGGAGATTTGAACCTCAGGGAAGTTCTTGTTTTCCTAGATGATATCATTGTTTTTTCTGCCACCCTGGAAGAGCATGAAGAACGCCTGTTGAAAGTGTTGAAAAGATTAAAAGAGTTTGGATTAAAACTCTCTCCAGATAAGTGCAGGTTCTTTCAGTCAAGCGTGCGCTACTTGGGACATGTGGTGTCAGAACGCGGTGTTGAAACAGACCCAGAGAAAGTGTCCACTTTAAAATCCTGGCCAGTACCCCGAAATCTGAAAGAACTAAGATCATTTTTAGGTTTTGCCGGATATTATCGGCGGTTCATCAAAAGCTATGCCACAATAGTAGGACCACTTAATCATCTTACTCGTGGCTATGAACCTAGCCGCCGGACTGACAAGAGCAAGAAGACTGCATCAAAGTACACAGATTCAAAACAACCGTTTGGAGACAGATGGACTCCTGCTTGCCAAACATCTTTTGAAACGGTGATAGACAAATTAACATCGGCTCCTGTTCTTGCATTTGCTAACCCCAAGCTTCCCTATATTTTGCACACAGATGCAAGTTTGTCTGGACTGGGGGCTGTGTTGTATCAAGAACAGGAGGGCCAGCTTCGTGTCATTGCTTATGCCAGCAGAGGACTCTCCCAGAGTGAATCTCACTATCCTGCACACAAGCTGGAGTTTTTAGCATTAAAATGGAGTGTCACAGAAAAATTTCATGACTATCTGTATGGTTCCCATTTTACTGTGATCACTGACAACAATCCTCTCACTTACATCTTAACCTCTGCGAAATTAGATGCCACCAGTCATCGGTGGTTGGCTGCCTTGTCGACGTACTCATTCAAGCTGCAGTATAGATCTGGCAAGCAAAATAATGATGCAGATGTTTTGTCACGGCGACCTCATCCCCCCATACTGAATGAATCACTTCAGAATGGGGAGTGGGATCCTGCCTATTGTATTGTAGAGCGTCTATCTCATTCAAGCAGACCCTCTGAATTACCTCCTGAAGTGGTGGATGCAATCTGTCAAGGTGCTCTGTTGAGAAGTTGTCTACCTCCGTCAGCTTGCATTGATGTTGCATTGGTTGAATCAATGACAGTCTCTACTAACGTCTTTCCAGAAGCCTTTGAGGAGGAGTCATCTCATGGCTTGTACATTGTACCGTCCATGACTGACATTGACCTACAAGAATTACAGTATGCAGATCCAGCAATCAGAGAAGTTATACAGCAGCTTGAGGCGGGAGAGAAAGTTCTGCCTGTTGCACATCGACTTCTTCCTGAGCTCTCTTTGCTACTGAGGGAATGGAGTAAGTTGAAGCTGGTGAATGGAGTCCTTTATCGGGAGAAGAAAGAAGAGGATAAACCTCATCTCCAATTGGTTCTGCCACCAGATTTGCGCCCTGTTGTTCTTGAAAGTCTCCATAATGATATGGGTCACATGGGGATTGAGCGGACATTGGACTTAGTACGGCAAAGGTTTTTCTGGCCCAAAATGGCAGCCGCAGTGGAGCATTATGTCAAGACTTGCAATCGCTGTGTAAGGCGTAAATCTTTACCTGAGAAAGCAGCACCCCTTGTTAACATTCACACCACCAGACCATTGGAACTCCTGTGCATGGACTTTCTATCTCTAGAGCCAGATAGCAGTAATACGAAGGACATCTTAGTATTAACTGACCATTTCACCAAATTTGCTGTCGCTATTCCAACTCCGAATCAGAAAGCCAGGACTGTCGCAAAGTGTTTGTGGAATGATTTCATAGTGCATTATGGCATCCCAGAACGTCTGCATTCTGACCAAGGCTCAGATTTCGAGTCTAGGTTAGTTGGAGAGCTTTGTGACATGACTGGCATCAAGAAATCCAGAACAACTCCCTATCATCCCAGAGGGAATCCGGTAGAGCGTTTTAACCGGACATTGTTAAACATGCTAGGCACGCTCGATAATGAACAAAAGGTTAAGTGGAAGGAGCATGTCAAGCCTCTGGTTCATGCATATAATTGCACACGGAATGATGTAACTGGGTACACGCCATACGAACTCCTTTTTGGGCGGTTACCTCGCTTACCCGTAGACTTAGCATTTGGGTTACCGATAAAGGAACCTCCAACTGTAGCACATACAGACTATGTAAAGAACTTAAAAGCCAGACTAGAAGAGAGTTATAAACTTGCTTCAAAGAATGCTTGGAGGTCTGCAGATAAGAATAAAAGTTCTTTTGACAAGTATGTGAAACCTGCTAGTCTGCAAGTGGGAGACCGTGTATTAGTTCGTAATGTTAAAATCCGTGGGAAACATAAGCTTGCTGACAGATGGGAGCACGATGTGTATGTGGTTGTTAGTCGTGCCGGTGACCTACCAGTATATGTGGTACAACCTGAATCTGGAGGGGGATCAACTCGCACGCTTCACCGGGATTTGCTTCTCCCTTGTGGATTTTTACCTCCTTGTTATTCGGACAATGCCCCAAACTGTACTACCCTTCGGAGGCCGCATACTCGTAGCCAGAGTCGACTTCAGTCTTCCCCTGATATAACGGAAGATCAGGAGCAAGAGGATGATGAAGTGATCATTCCTACGGGACGGACTGTCCTTCCGATGAGTTTCAGTATAAAACATGTGACTGATCATGACCAGCAAGCTGAGGTCTCTACTACTGCAGATGTCATTCCCTCCACCACATCGGGCTGTGTTAGTCCTCCTCAGCAAACTCTGGTTGTGGGACCTGCTGTGTTTAGTAATCCTCCTTGTTCAGATGCAGCACAGATTCATAATGCGTCCGAGGACGGACATGGGGATGAAGAGGATTTGGATATGGTTCTAGGACCACAAGTCACTGAGGAGGACGATAAGCTGCCTGCCCCTGTTCACCCTCTGGATGTCGCGGGCCCTTCCAGCGATGACTGTGAGCAGTCAGCCCAGTCTGTGTCACATGTGCGTCCAGTTCCGAGCCCTGTTACTTGTTCAGATGATGCTGATGCACTTCTGAGAAGGTCGAGTCGCATGCGCAAGCCGCCTAGTCGTTTTCAGTATTCTGCTTTGGGTAATCCCCTGGTGTCAGTTGTGCAGAGCTTGTTTCAGAGTCTTTCTGATGTTTACACAGAAGCTCTTGCACTCAGCGATGACCCCATTATCGCTGACCCTTAGCACAGGTGCGACTGGGACAGTCGTGGTCCAGCTGGGGGGGGTGTAACCCTGACATGCTTTGCAGCTTCGCCCCATCCACAGGTATGACATGAGGGTCTCGCGAGAGTTTGCGCGATTCTCGCACTATGCTTTATAAAGGGGCATGCGCAGTCAGTTTGTTGACGGAAGTCGGACAAAGGGGCTGTCACTGCATGCATGAGACGCAGGCGGGTGATGAGACGTGCTATGCGAGCGAGTAGCGTGCGAACTGGCCAGGTTCCACCGAGGATGGAGGCTGTTCGGCTATGAATTCAGGCTTTTCCAAGCTGGACACATTGGACTGGGCGGTAGGAAGCATCTACACTACACCCCCATATGTGGATATGATGGATAATGCAATGAACTTTGCTTACATTGAACTTCTTGGACTGGATTTATGAACATTATTGGAGGATGGACAGCAGATGCACTGCAGTGAACTGATTTATGTTTTTTTGCTTGTTTATTTTCTGTTGTAAATCAAATATAAATACCTATATACTCTTTCTGCATCTTAATGTTGCTTCTCATCATTTGCACTTCCTCTGAAACGAACTTTGGCCCTTATAACTAGTTTTAACTAGAGTCTGGTGGATTCTAGTTAACTGGCTACATAAATTTAGCGGGAGGGCAGGGAACGGGATGAGCGGGAGCGCAAGGAGCGGGAGGGCAGGGAACGGGATGGTTGTGGGTACAATCTTATGTGTGCATGTCATGGGTTTTGTGGCTGATGTGTGAATTGGTCGGAGACAACAAATATGCGAGGCACGTGGATATGAATGCAAATGATTTGAATGTCTATTGGTGATGCGGACTGGTATGTGATGCTGTATGGCAGAGAATGATGAGTCAGGGGTGTGGGTGTCCTGGTTCAACCGTCAGCTGGATATGGTTTTGAAAGAACGGAGGGTGAGATCAATGTTCATGCTGAGAAGACGGGAACCACTATTGTTGGGGTGTAAACCATCTGATTTAAAGAGGTATGGTCTATTGTAAAAGGTTGTGAAGTTATCAACGTATGGAATGCTTATGGAATGACAGTATGTTTTTAACCAAATGTGAAGCTGACGGACGCGTGAGAACATGATGTCTCCATAACGGGGTGCAGGTAGTGGTCCAGATACGATACAGTGTATGTTTAACTGTTGGATGGTATGAATCAGGTGGATGAAGTCCATTTTCAGAGTCTCTGATTGCTGCAGTTTCAGGTTGTTGGTGCCTGCATGTATGATAAAAGTCTCCGCAGAGGGGTATTTCACAGAGAGTTGGTGGGCAGAGTTTTTAGTGAGCGGCTGACGGCGGCAGACGCCGTAAATGCTGTAGCCTCACAACCTCTGACCGTGGTTAAATAAAAAAGAAATGGTCGGACATCAAAGTCAAGGCAAAAAAACGTCTAGCGCTGAACCCCCCCCCCCCCACACACACACACCCGTGTCTGCCACGGGTGTGGGGGGGGGGGGGGGGGGCACCAGAGCTGACACCTCCTGATGAGAGACTGGCGGCAATAATTGGGGAATCCTTTAAGTGGAGTGGTGACTGAGGCGCAGGGGGACACCGACGCGCCAGATGCACCGGGTGACACCCCCCCAAAAGCTCGCAGAGGAAGTCGGAACCGGCTCATAAGCCAGTCGTCCTCGTTTGCCAGCAAGTCTCCTTGCTGTCTAAAGATGCGTTCACTCCGAAGTCTTCCATTTGCCACATCTTCTAAGAGCGCAAGATCAGCCATTGTGCGTCATTACGCATTGTGATGGAGCATTTTATTTCCCTCCATTTAATTACATCTGACAAGCTACAGATGTCGGTAATAATCCACGAGGAAATGGGAAATTGTTCAGCGCAAATGTAATTTCTTGTTGCTTTGTGAATGGTTGAGACATACGCCATAATTCCATAGCTTATGAAGA
The DNA here is from genome assembly GCF_053564925.1 of Oryzias latipes. NCBI lineage: Eukaryota > Metazoa > Chordata > Actinopteri > Beloniformes > Adrianichthyidae > Oryzias > Oryzias latipes. The sequence goes on along the minus strand of NC_136251.1, from coordinate 32,229,198 downwards.
AATGTTTTACTATGAAAACAACTTTCCCCAGTGGACAATTAATGCATCTCTCTCTATCTATCCATCTGTCTGTCTAATTGCACCTATATCTATATCTGCTCCTCCAGACGGACACATTATAAACGCGGCTAATCAGTTTTGTACATTATTTTGTTCTGTTAACTATATTATTTATGAGGATGAATTGCACAACATGCCAATATTGCAGAACATATTTCACTTTTCTTTCTGCAAATATGTGTTCATTTGAATTTCTGTTGTAATTTTCGTTTGATGTTTTTTTGTTTGTTTCACTGCTGATCGATCAAACGGGTGTTGGTGTAGCTGTTAATTGTCAGACTTGCTCTGTGAAGTCTTCATGTTATTTCTGAGAGGCAGTATTGTCATTTTCACTTTCACGTGTTTCTTACATCTGCCGACGGTGTCGCCGTTTCTCATTTCACCCGTTTTTGTGCGTACGCCTGGGTCAGAGCTTGAAGGACCGCACATTTTCCCCTCAAGTTTGCTTCTTATAAATCTCAACTATTGCGTAGAGAGTGGCGTACGCCTTCGTTTGTGCGTACGCAACCTTTAGAAATGAGGCCCCTGGTGAGGTGGAGGTAACCTCTAGGTGAGTTGGTGGAAACCTGCAGGTAAGTGGGCGGTAATCTGCAGGTGAAGGGGCGGTAACCTCCAGGTGAGGGGCGGTAACTTGTAGGTGAGTGGGCGGTAACCTCCAGGTAAGTGGGCGGTAACCTCCAGGTGAGGATGTTGTGGTTCCGTGGGCGTGCCTCCGCAGTGACTACTCCTCACCTGCTTCTCATCATCTCGTCACCTGCAGCTCATTACAGAGTTCTCTGAGGCCCGGTACTGACTGTCCCATGGACCGGTACCAGTCTGCAGTTGGAGAGCAAATGTAGAACAGTGACTACAAGCCCTCTCCACGTCTACACTCATGTGTACACAGACCCGAACCCAACACAGTTTTTCCAACAGCCTCATTGTCAGCTCAAACACTCCCTGACTTAAAAGTAAAAAATTGTTTCTGCAGTACTTTAAATGACTAAATTATAATAATTTGTTTTTAAATGAGCGGAAACTGTCAGGTGCATTTGTGCATGAAATGTAGTTTTTCAGTGAACAGTTGAAATTGGCTCTGTCACACCTTCAATGTGTGAGGAAAAGCAATGGTATTGGTTCTGGATGAGAAAGAGGAGGAGATGAGGAAGAGCTCAGGAGCCAGACGGAGCTTCTTCACATCTGTGGGATGACCTCCTCTCTGCTGATCGTCTATGTTTTTCAGACCTGGAAACTAAACTGAAGACCTTCACTTCTTTAGAAAGAACCGCTTCAGAAAAGCTGGACTCTTCTGTACTTCATGTGGATCTCTCCTGCCACCTAGTGTTCATAGCTGTCATGGGCCTCTGGTTCTCATTGTTTGCAGAACCTTCAGCAGTAACAGTTTCAGAAAAAAAAAGAGCCAATTCATCATTTTCTATCATAAACAGAACAGAAAACAAAGGTTTGTTTGGAGTTTCATCAGTTTTGATCCTAAACAGACTTTGGCTTAGTGAAGAAGATCCTGAACTTCTGTTGAGTCACGTCTGAAAACAAACATTTTAGGTCCACATTGACAGACGATGAGATTCTTTTAGTCTGTTTTATGGTTCTGGATCCTATATTTGCTTTCTTATTCAATCAATCATTTGACGTGCAGAACTCCTCTCATCAGCATGCTTAGAACATAGAATAAACACATAAACATTGGTTAAAACAATGAAGAGTCATAAAACACGCCAGATTAAAAATAACATCAAAAGACTCAGAGTAGACGGACGGAAACGCTGTGACGAATATGTGGAGCAGGAACTATATTGATGAAAAGATAGAAAGAGTCATAAATGCATGAATGATAAACCAAAACTGTTATGGTGAGTGGTAGGACCCCAAAGCAGAATCTGAAGCCGAGGGCAGGTTAACAGTTTATTCCTCACAGGACAAGGAAGAAACTCAGACAGGGAGCTAAACTAGAAAACCAGAGTCACATGGAGCCACTGAAAGGTAGTAATCCGGCAGGGAGAAGTAACAGGTTCAGGCTTTTAAAGACAGTGACGATGAGGATCAGGTGTGCCATGTAGGGAGGCACCAGGGAAAAGGTCAGACACGCCCCCCTGCTCACACTAAAGTACACCCTTACGTAAAAGTAAGGACCATAAATATTTGGACAGAGATACATTCTTTCTAATTTAGTTTCTGTACATTACCACAGTGAATTTGAAATAAAACAACTCAGATGCCATTGAAGTGCAGACAAAAAGATTGCACAAAATGTGAAAAACTAAAACATTTTTTAAACACAATCCCTTCATTTCATGGGCTCCTAAGTAATTGGACAATTGACTTCCATGTTATTGCATGGGCAGGTGTGGGTAATTCCCTTGTTATGTCATTATGAGTGAAACAGATAAAAGGCCTGGAGTTGATTAGAGGACTCGTGCTGCATTTGGAAGATTTTGCTGTGAACAGACAACATGCGGTCAAAGGAGCCCTCCATGCAGGTGAAAGGAGCCATCATTAAGGCCTGTACACACCGGGACGAATATTCGCCAGGCGTTATTCCCCAGCGTTTTTCGCCACGTTTTTTGTGTTCACACCCAGGCGATTTTCGCTGACGATGAGCCGAGTGAACATGCAATTTCATTCCCTGACATTAGATGGCGCTTAATGTAAACAGAAATACTCCTGTACACAAGGTGGCGCTGCGCAACTTTACGCTTCTTAAAGTCGCTTTTCACTCAGAAGAAGAGAGCAAGTATTTACACGCTTGTCAGAATCATACAAAGAAAACATGAATATTTCAAGCATCAGTAGCTCCAACTGGTGCTTGGTTCGGGGATATTTTAGAATGTCCGTCATTATTTCTTCGCGGCTGTGTAGACGCTACTTGGCGTCTATCTTCTTCGCTGGTATGTGTGCTCAGCAAGGCAGTTTTGTGTTTGAGCGCCCCCAAGTTGTGTTTTACTGTAACTTCAGAAGCTCCAGACACGTGTGCAAAAGCGCCGTTCTCATTGGTCGTGTAGTTTTTGACGCGGTGCGTCAAAAAAAAAAAACGAACCCGAGGCGTTTTTTTGACGCTTTGACGCGTGGCGTTTTTTCGCGTCGGTGTGCACACTCTCATTGGTGCCCTTTGTTTAGTCACGAGGCGTTAAACGTCGGCGAAAATCGCCGGCGAAATTCGTCCCGGTGTGAACAGGCCTTTAAGCTGAGAAAACAGAAAAAAACATGAAACCAGAAACTGCTACAATTTTAGGAGTGGAAACATCAACAGTGTGGTCCATCCTGAGAAAGAAAGAAAGCTCTGGTGAACTCAGCAACGCAAAAAGACCTGGACGTCCATGGAAGACAACAGTGGTGGATGATGGCAGAATCATTTCCACAGTGAAGAGGAACCCGTTCACAACAGCCAACCAAGTGAACAACACTCTCCAGGAGGGAGGCGGATCAATATCCAAGCCTACCATCAAAAGAAGACTGCATGAAAGTAGACCCAGAGGGAACACTGCAAGATGCAAGCCACTCAGAAGCCTCAAGAATAGGAAAGCTAGATTGGACTTTGCTAAAAAGCATCTAAAAAAGTTCTGGAAAAACATTCTATGGACAGAAGAAACCAAAATCAACCTCTACCAGAACGATGGCTAGAGAAAAGTCTGGAGAAGGCGTGGAGAAGCTCCTGATCCAAAGCACACTACATCATCAGTAAAACACGGTGGAGGCAGTGTGATGGTCTGGGCGTGCATGGCTGCTAGTGGCACTGGGACACTAGTGTTTATTGATGACGTGACACGGGACAGAAGCAGCCCAATGAATTCTGAGGTGTTCAGAGACATACTGTCTGCGCAGATCCAGGTGAATGCAGCCCTGTCTGCGCAGATCCAGGTGAATGCAGCCAAACTGATTGGGCGGCGTTTCATAATCCAGATGGACAACGACCCAAAACATCCAGCCAAAGCAACTCAGGAGTTTATTAAAGCAAAGAAGTGGAATATTCTTGAATTGCCAAGTCAGTCACCTGATCTGAACCCTTGAGCAGCATTTCACTTGTTGAAGACTAAACTTCAGACAGAAAGGCCCACAAACAAACAGCAACTGTTTGCCGCTGCAGTAAAGGCCTGGCAGAGCATTCAGAAGGAGAAAACCAGCATCTGGTGATGTCCATGAGTTCAAGACTTCAGGCTGTCATTGCCAACAAAGGCTTTTCAACCAAATATTGGGAATGAACATTTTGTTTGCAGTTATTTCAATTGTCCAATTACTTAGGAGCCCATGAAATGAAGGGACTGTGTTTAAAAAATGCTTTAGTTTTTCACATCTTGTGCAATCTTTTTGTTCAACCCATAGAATAAAAGCTAAAAGTCTGCACTTCAATGGCATCTGAGTTGTTTTATTCAAAATTCACTTTGGTAATGTACAGAAACTACATTAGAAAGAATGTGTCTCTGTCCAAATATTCATGGTCCTGCTCTTCTGAAACTTTGCACCTTTTTAAGGAAGTGAGAACAAACATGCTGCTCACGCCCACCACAGGTAAATGTGTTTCCTTTTCCCCGCTGGGCGACTCTTTTGAGAGCAAAGGGGTCTTCAGGGGTCTGTTTGCTCCGATTCTGAGGTCTTCTGTTAACTTTTGATTCTTTGTGTCATACCCCCCCCCCTTGTTAGGCCCCTCCTTCACTTTAAATCAGTTTGGACTCAACACACTTGCAGACATGTTACACTCACAGACCTGTAAGCGGGGTATTTTCTCACTTCTTCAACTGTTTCAGGAAGTGGGGCTGAGCTACCAAAATCAGGAAATTAACAGCTGCTATTTATACAAGCAGCAAAGAGCTCTGGCAGGGGAAAGCTGGTGACGTGTCGTTCACAAAAGAAGCTCCAGAGGAGTTCCGTCTGCTAGGATGCCCGTTCTGGACTGATTTGGACCCCTTTGACTCCAGAGCCATGAATGAATCCATGTCCAGCACCAACGCAGGTAGGAAGACCCCCCCCCCCCCTCTCTGCCTCTGTTTTCAGTTGGAATTGAGTTCTGCATCAAAAGTCAAAGCTTCTGCTGATCAACATGAAACGTTTTTACTTTTTTCATCTTTAAGCCTTAAACTTTCTGTGAAACGTGAACGTCCAGAAAAGAGGAACTGAACACGTTAGCATCCTGTGTGCTTCAGCTGAGCTCATGACAAATTTCCGACAGTCTAAATTTGACTCATCTGTTCTTTTTTGCTAAGACTTTCCCTCCACCGGCTGGTCAGATGGGGGGAGGGGGGGACTCTTCTGGTTCGTTAGCGTTTAGCTGAGGTGAAGGGGAATTTAAACGACGGGACCAGAGGTTACAGAACTCTGTCATGTTTGCTCTACTACTTGTTGGCCCTGCTCCCACATTTCCATCAGAGTCACCTTCAGGGACCGCAGCACGCCACGCCACGCCGACGCGACCTGCTGCTCCGTGAACCCAGCACATCAGTCCTGAGGGGACTGAGGTCCATCCTGGTGTTCAGACTGATCTGAGGAGTTCATAATGACGATGTTCTGCTAACAACCCTGTGATCTTCTCTGTCTCACAGATGATTTGGAGTCCAAATGTGAGGTTCTGATTCTGTACACCTCTGAAGCGCATGAATGGGCCATGTATTTGCAGCAGGTCCTGAAATCTCACAAGTTCCACAGAAGGTCCATTTTGCTGTATGCTCTGAGCTCGGCCGATCTGCTCCACCAGTACAACTTTGTACATTTCCAACGCTGCAAATGCGTGGTGCTGCTCCTTTCTGGAGTCTTCCTGGACATGATGCACGAGCAGAACCTGCAGCGAGCCCTTCAGGGTCTTCTGCAGCCCCCCCACAGAGTGGTGGTGCTGTTCTGTGGGGTGGGTGAGGAGGATCTGCCGAAGGACGCCTTCACAGACTGGAGCAGCTGGAGGAAGATCTTTGCTGAAGATGAGGCTCTAACCTATGCCTCCACCATCATGGCTGCAGTGACTGACAGTATGGAACTTCTCTGAATTTGGCCCTTCCTGCTTCCCGTATTTGTCTGTTCTCCCTTTCAGTCGTGTTTCTGCAGTCATGAAACATTTGGTTACCAACACATCACAGGTCTTCCTCTTTAGGCGCTCTGCCACGTTTGAAGGGGGTGGCTGCTTCAACCAGCATCTACTCAGCACTGGGGGAGGGGGGAGGGGGGGGGGGTCCACCAAAACAATCTGCCCTTTAGGGCCACTTTGAACTTTCACAGCGGTTCAGGTAAAATTCTGCATTTACTGAATTTCAGACATAGCTGTAACATTTTTTTCACGCCATAAGCCCCACCCATCCCACTTCACGGGTCGTCAGTTTCCCCCCAGGAGTTGCCAACCACATTTCTGGAACTGGACCTGGTGTTTGTGAGCCTGCTGAGCCCCCAGTGACTCATTCTGGAACATGCCTTTGCATCAATTTAAAGCTTGAGCTCTCTGGGACCGAAGGGACAGAATCTGATCAAACTAAACGTTTGCCGACTGGTTTCTCTTCCCCTCTTTTGTGTCTCGGACTCATGCGGTTCTGTTCTGATGGGTTCAGAGTTGATCCAGAGAATTATAAAACACCAGGCTTCATTCAGTTCTCTTGAAAAGAGGCGAGACTTGTCTGTTTCCTTTTACAACAAATCAGGAGCGTGTTTCTTTCCAGCGTATAGACAGGTTAGCGTGACAGCTTCATAGAAATGTCAGATAGACGTCTTTATTGGTGACTTTGGTCAAAAGCAATGATCTGATTGAGTTTGATGTTTTCACAGGCAGACAAGCCGAGGCCGCATGTGCAAATGAAGCTGCTGTGGTGGAGCCGCCCCTGGCCGTAACGGCTGCGGTGGAGCCGCCCCTGGCCGTAACGGCTGCGGTTGAGCCGCCCCTGGCGGTAACGGCTGCGGTGGAGCCGCCCCTGGCCGTAACGGCTGCGGTTGAGCCGCCCCTGGCGGTAACGGCTGCGGTGGACCCGCCCCTGGCCGTAACGGCTGCGGTGGAGCCGCCCCTGGCCGTAACGGCTGCGGTGGACCCGCCCCTGGCGGTAACGGCTGCGGTGGAGCCACCCTTCGCCGTAACGCTTGAGGACGCCTCCGGTGAAGCAGCAGATCCAGAAAGTGTCCATGAGGAGCGTTCAGGTGTTGAGGTGAATCCATCCAAACAGCTCACCTGTCTGACTGTTCAGCCCAGCAGAGTTCAGTGTGAGGTACGCCGCCATCTTCATGCCTGGAAGCTCCACCTTTGACCTTTTCTCAGTACATTCTAGAAAATTGCTGTTAAAAACATCTAACATGGATTCTTCTCATGTGTTCAATCAGTTCCTTTAAAATACTGATCATGAAAACCTTTTTTCTTCATTTTTACTGATTTCCTGTCATTTGATTTTGACTTTTCTCAAAGAAACGTGAGAAACTTTTTATCGTCTTAACGGCCAAAGTGAGTGCTGGTGCTTCTGGACCAGAGGTGGAGTTTTCCTCAGAAAAAGGTGGAGCCAAAAGGCTTGGCGGCACCGTTGAAAACGAGTACACGATCAGCGTCAACGCTCCAGGTGAGACCCGTACATGAGGAGAAAGCAGGAGAGCTGAGGAGTTCAGTGGTTCTTCATCACCTGCTGGTCGTACAGAAATGCCTGCTGGGTTGGTTTCCCTCACGCTGTACACCGGGCAGACCCGCCTCGCCCTGATGCCGGTCACCTACTACACCTGTATGGGGGAAGTCAGCCGATACCTGGAACAGGCCGCCGATCCTCTGAAGTTCATCTGCCAGGTGAGGTACCTTTGGGTTTCTACAGAAAACCTCTCATTTTTGTGGTTCCTCACTTATTTGTGATTTCCAGGCTTTCAACTTCACATCGAACGCAGCAGAGTCAGTGGATGAAATATTAAATGAATCGCTCAAATCCAAGATGCCGGAGAGCGGTCTTCAGCTTTTTGGAGTCACACAGATTGAAACAGATAACATGTCAGCGAGTGAGTGTGACTCTTCATTTCCTGTTCCCTCTGTGATAACCCCCCTCCCCCCTTGTAGAGGTTGCAAATTTGCTGTTGTGACAGAAAATTCTGATAAAGAACGATTCAAGGCGATGAGAAAACCTCCACGACTCAACCGTTTGTCTTCCACGCCGTTTTTTACGGCAGCATGTGCTGTAGGCCCAGACGTTCACGCCGTTTGTGTGTTTTTCAGATGAACGGGACGAGGAAATCCCCACTTTGCTCCATTTTGCTGCCAAGTACGGCTTGAAGAAGCTAACCACCACGCTGCTTCACTGTCCTGGAGCTCTGCAGGCCTACAGCGTGATGAACAAGCATGGAGACTACCCCAACACACTGGCGGAGAAGAGCGGCTTCGGCGATCTGAGACGCTTCATGGATGATTTTGTGGTAGGGTTTTATTTCCTGCATGAAGGATCACAAAAGAGGAGACAGTGTTTTTGTCCTTGACGTCCACCTCTCCGGTCTGATCCAGGAGACAGCGGACATGCTGAAATCTCACCTGGAGGACACGGTGAACACGGACGGAGACGTCTATGAGGCCATGTCCAACAACTCCCAGGACATGATGATGAAGTACTCGGGCAGCTCTGAGGACATCTACGAGTCCATGCTGAAACTGGACCCGGACTGCGCTGAGGATCTGTGTAAGCTGGTGTTCTTCACAGGCAAACGGCCTCAGAAAGGTCTCACCACCGAGGTTTTTCCCTTCTAGATGAAGCAATGAGTACAGTTGATGTGAATCCTGAAGAGGCTTTGCTCAGGACCTTCTTTCAAGGTGTGTCCTCATTATTACGTCTCCGTTTTCCTCTCAAAATCATCGCGGGGCATGAAATGTTTGTGTCCTTCAGCAAAGCCTCAAGCTCCAGGCCAGCACGCCATCAACCTCAACCTTCACAGTGGGGAGGAGCAGAGAGATGGACCCCTTCATGTGGAAGAAGAAGAGGAAGAGGAGAACCCGTACAACCTCTGTCCAGAAGACATTTATGACATGGTAGATACTAAAAGTACCTACAACCCTGCGATTGTCAACCGCCCCCCAGCTCCTGTGCCCAGACCGGAGTCGGGGTTGGACCCTGAGAAACGTGTGACCTACATCTCCAGAGGTATCCAGCCTGTTCTTTGCATTAACGCTTCCACTTTCTGTTAGGACAGGAAGGTGAATGACTTCCAACTTTCTGAAGTGTTTTCAGATAAAGATTTATCAAGAAACTCAACAGTGGAAGCTGGATATCCAGCAGGTAAAAGCGTGACTAAGAGCTTCTGTTTTCTCTGCTTCACTTTGCATTGCACAGACGTTGCTCATGCATTCAATGTAAAACACCCAAAGGCTTTTTGAAGCCTCTGACAGCCTTTGATGATGGGGAGACGGTGCTTCTCAAACCCAAAATAAAAGCAGTGAGGTGGTCAGACGTCGTGTTCTCAGCTGTGCGCTCCGGTCTGGTTAACAGAGAAAAACCTTCCCATGACTGCAGGGCCGTTCAAGCCGCAGAGGAAGAAAACAAACCTCCCATTCTGACATTTCACTAAACAATTTACAAATTAAAGCCAAAGCAAACCCTGTTATTGATCTGATGAGAAAAAGTTAAAAGAGAAACCTTTGATGAAACATTTTTGCTGCTCCAGTTTAGTATTTTAATTCTTCTTTCTCTGATCTTTTACCACTGATTCCCTCTTTTGAAATGATTGTCTTGGTAGCCCGGCCTGCAGTTGAAGCCCCCGCCTCCACCTACGACCCCTATGCGGGAATGAAGACCCCGGGCCAGAGGCAGCTCATATCTCTGCAGGAGAGGGTCAAAGTCGGGGAGATAAGTGTGGACGAGGCGGTCCAGGAGTTCAAGGCTTGGCAGTTTGACCACGAGCGGAGAGCGTCCTCTCTGCGCTACCAGCAGGTACGTTTAGTGTGAAACCTGCTCTCCAGGTGTGTGTGGGGATTGGTTCAATCATCTCATTGGTGTTTGTTAAAGGAAAACCTGAAGAAGCTCCGGGACAGCATCACTAGACGTCACAAAGAGCGAGACAAGACTGGAAAAGACCGTGGTAGGGCCGGACTTTCAGCGTAAACTTGGATTATTTGGGGCTCAGACCTCCATCTGAAGACCCTTCTGTCTTCATAGATTATGAGATAAGCGCGCCGCTGCAGAGGAACCTGTACTGGAGCTCCAACTTGGAGTGCGGTGTGTACGAATCATCGCCGAGATTCTCAGCTCCGCCTCCTCCACCTGTTCACAGCATCCAGAGAGGCAGCTGGAAAACCGGCAGCACCTCCAGCACATCCAGTGAGTCTGTGAGACCTTCCTGCCGGAGCCGGTGGGTGGAGGATCAGCTGGTGAAAGCAGCAGGCCTCATGCCGCCTCTCTGACGGGTTCTGGTTTCCTTTGGTTTATTGAGTGTCAGTGAACGTAGCCGTGCTGCATTCATGATGCTTCCGTCATGCTTCTGAGTCCCAGAGGCTCTGATCAAAACTCACACCTTTGGGAAGAAACCAGAGCTCAAGCTCAGAACCAGAACCATCCAGAACTCTTAAGTTTATTATATGTGACTTTTGCTGGGATGGTTTTTAAGTCTTTAGGTCTTACATTGCTCCGTTTTAGACCTATAATAAATTCTTGAGTTTAAAATGCACTTTGAATAACTTTCCAAATGTTTTATTGTCCACTTGAATTGAATTCACACAACACAGCGATGACTTTTTACATTTAGTCCAACTATAACCTTGAAATGTTAATCTTTTAATGGATCCTGGTTTTCTTTCTACTTTTGCTCTTTTTACTTTTATATTTTATATTTGTCGGAGTGTGGTCAGATATTGGTCACATGTTTTTGGTTTTAGTCTTTCTGACTACGGTTTGAATTTCCTGGAAACCAACTCAAAGGCTTCAGAAAGCCTGCAGCCTCCTGTGCGAGGCGCCGCTGAACGGCGGGTCGCCGCACAGGAACCTCAGCGGAGCTGGAAGTCATGTGTTTGCTGCTGTCTCACCAGGCACTGACAGCAACCGACTCAGCACTTTCAGCTGCAGCAGCGGGACGGAGCCGGAGTTTGAGGTGAGCCTTGCTCTTCGTGTTCGGACCAGACGTGTCCCTGCTGTCTCAGGTTTTCCCACCTGCACACAGAGGCTGATTCTGTTTCACTACTTCAGTTTTCCATTTCCTAAAATGTAGTCTACTTTTACTTCTGCGAGTGAGTTCAGCACAAATGATGAGAGAAAGCTCCTTTCCTGTTTCTATGGGGGTCTGACTGCACTTCAGCCTAAATGTTTCCTTATTCCATCTTCCTTTACATTTTGTCTGCGTCTGGCTGAGCTGACGGTGACATTTTCAGATGTGAGCCGTCTTCAGCTTTAGTCCTTTGAACTTCAGGATGTGTTTTGGCTGCAGGTCACGCTCTGGTAAAGCTGGAATCCAAAGAGCAGTCCTGCAAAGTTCACCGAGGGTCTCGTGCTTGATCCTAGCTTTAATACTTTCACTTTCGCTTGTTTTCTCCATGAAGGACGCAGTAGAAAGTCTCCCTCCACGGCCTCCACGGCCGTCCGACCCCCTGCCTGTCGTTCCTCCACCCAGAGTTCCTCCACGGATCCCGGAGAGGTGAGAGCAGAGTTTGAAGTGTTTGTTCTGACAGCAGCAGAACGCTTTTGTCCTGATTGAAGCGTCAGATATGGTGAGGTGACACTAAAGAGCTGCTGTCATGTCTGTGGAGCCTTTAGTACGACCTAATGTCAACTTTTAACATAAAGAAAGCAGTAAAAGACGCCTACAGCGCTTCAGCTGCTGCAAAGGCGTGATCAAATCTATCTGTGTGGTTAATGTTGCCACCGTCACGGAGCTGTCACGTCTTACCATTTCTGTCACTGGAGGGATCACGGCGGTTCAAACTGACAGCTGACATGAGAAAACCGAAGTATCTGCAACAGCATAACAATGCATCAGCTCCTCAATGCAGAACTCTGGAGGAAGTGACAGTTTTAGCTGTGATGAGACAAAGATAGCTCTGACATTCAGACTGAAAAGAGCTTTAACAGAACAAACAATGAGGACATTCATCCAGAGAGACTAAAGACGTCTGCAGGTGCTCTCAGCCAACGAGGCTTCAACCTTCAACAACCCAGAGAAACCTCAAACACATTGGAAACTCCAAAGCCGTTTTTCTTTGACTTCATTCATTTTGTGTAGTGAGAATCAGTGGATCCTGTCCTGCTGCAGAGCAAACAGCAGCTGGTTCCTCGTGGTTCTGTGGGTTCATGTCAGACTCATTACAGGAAGAACACCGTGAACAGATGCACATGAAGCAGCCGTAGCTTCAGTTGGAGTTCAAAAAATGTCAATCCACTTAGGTAAATGGGCCGATATCATTCCTAAGTCTTTCAGAGTAAACTATCTCTATATTTATATGATCCTATTTTACCTTTGGCACACTAAAGAACCACTTTTATGAAATATTAGTTATTTTCATAGCTCAGTTTCCTACCAGGAAGAAAGACGACCTGATCTCTGAGGCTCCGCCTTTCTCTCCTTGTGGGTGCCGCCCATTTCATGAGGTCATCCTGGAGCCGGCCGCGCCAGCGTGTCTTTTGCAAAGATGGATGTGCTTCTTGTTCCACGAAGACGTTAAGCCGATGGAGAAAGTGGGCGTGTCTGTTAGCCTGGGGGCGGAGCTGGCAGCACAGACTCTTCCTGGAAGGGGTGTTTCCTCCCTTTGTGATGTCACAATGTGAGGACCCACTCATTAGGATGGATTGGTAGGGGCAGGTGCTAAGAGAGGGGTTTTTTAGAGGAATACCCAGAAATGAGAGTGTATTTCACACATTCACAGCTTCGGGGTTGTTTTTAATGAGGAATGAACACTGGAATTTAAAACTTCAAAGCTCAGAAAGTGGATTTAGCGTGATATAAACCCTTCAAAGCCTTCATGAAGCTGTTATCCTGAAGCTGGTGGCATCATGAGGTAAAGTTTCTGTTCTGCACTCAGCTTCTGGTACTGGTTCTGGTTCCACAGGGTTCCAGAGGCGGTGAGCGAGCGCTACATAGCCTGCCCAACCAGAGCACTTCCTCTCAGGCCGACTAGCAGAGACCGAGACCTGGCCCCGCCGGTCCCTCGCCGCCAGAGGTGATGGCCACGCGTCTCCCAGAGGTCATCGGCTGTTCAGAGGAGCTCTGTACTCTGGACCGGTTTCAAGAGTTAACTGAACACGTCAGGTCTGACTGACGTGGCTGTGAAGAAAAAGGAGAGAAAAAACCTACAGCATAAAAAATAACAAGTACGGACTGTGATACGATTCATTATAAGCAACAATGAAGAAAAGAAAAGACTTTATACAGTGTTTTAAATCTATTTTTGCTTTGGAACTGAATGTGTTGATATGTCGCCTGTTTCGTCTAAAGTCTTCTGATTCAGTCGTTTGTTCCAATGAATGATGGGAAATTCCTGAATCCTGGAAGTGATCACAATCGTTCCTGGATCCTCAGGTGTGTTCTGCTGTTGATCTGGTTCTGCCTCTTTTGGGCAGCACTTGTGGATGGGACACACACACACGCACACACACGCACGCACACACACGCAGACGCTGGCGTTTGTTTCTCGGCGCCGCCTGCAGTCCGTCAGATGTGGACGTTCCCACAGAAAGTCTTCCTCAGATGCTGAAGATCTTTTTTCCCAGACGGACGCTCACACCCTTTGATGACATCAGACGCTGAAGGATTTTCTGTAGGAAGAATAAAGACGTTACAACTTGAAAACTCCAACATCTGTTTTTATTCAAATGTTACAAAAACTCTTCTTTCTTTTCTTTAGGATGTTGAGTCTTTTTCTTTGTAGAGGATGAATCTCTGATGCATCTAATCAGAGGACTCAACTCTTCAGAATTACAATAAATCTTATGAAAAATTCTGCACATTTTAAGCGTAGAAATCCCAACAGGAAATGCTTCTCATTGAAACTTTCAAAATAAGTGCGCACGTTAAAAAGGCATTTAGAAAATGACAGAAATTTAAACCCGAACAGTAAATAAATGCAGCTCAGTCTTTTAAAAAGTAACACCATTTTACTGACAGATTTTTGACACAGAATCGGGAATTGTGTCGAGATCATGATGATGATGGTCTGTCAAATGTTTCTTGCATTTTGTAATGGATCAGGCTGCTCTGTCTTTGGCTCTGACCTTTGACCCTAACCCTCCACTGTGTGGTAACGCCTGAACTGAAGCTGACGTTTGATTGGCTGCAGCAGCAGAGTTTTGACTCCTCCCACAACAGCTGATGAGCAGCTTAAAGTCAAAATGCTTCCTGATCTGAAAAACAGAACTGGGATTCATAGAAATAGTTCTAATAGATGTTTGCCTGCATGAATTATCCAGCTGACGGGTTTACCAACCATTCCTCAGAGAAACGGTTTCTTTTTTTTTGTCCTGTCCAACAGCTAGGCAGGCAGATGAGAGCTGAGGGCCTCTTGTGTTGGACATATTTTACTTTAACAAGAGGGGTTATTAATCTTCAGACAAACCAAAGGTATGTCTGAATAAACCCCTTTTGTAATTGAGGCCAAACTTTATTAATTTCAATCATGTCTGAAAATCTTTGGTGTTGGACCGGACGGAAAAGGAAAGGAGGGAAGAAGAGAGAGGGACGTTAGAGAGGGGGGGTGATAGTGAGAGGGGGGGGTAAGACCATGAAGCAGCATAGAGCAGACAGGTTTACTGGTTGTTTATCATTACGGTAAGGTTCAAATGTAGTACAAAAAGGGCGGGGCCTGTTCGCACACACTCAAATGTTATCAACACACCTGCTAGCTGCAAAAAATGTCCACCTGTCGACATGCACACAAAACAGGTAGTGTTCCCACATGCATACCTATGCCTTAAAACCAACTAGTGTGAAATCTTTCATTCATTCAATCATGCACCTGTGCTCAGGTGAGTGTTTATGTTCTTCAAAAATGGATGGTGGAATGTGAAAAGAAGGAGGAGGAGCGCCCAGCCACCCCCACACCCAGACTCCCGCCGCAGCGGCAGCCGGAATCCCCCCCACGCCACACGGGAACCGGCCGGGAACAACCGCCCCCCGGGCGACCAAGACCGCCACCCAGGCCAGGGCCAGCAGGACCGCCGCGAGGCCCCCAGAGCCAGAGAGCAGGGAGGCGTGGAGGGAAAGAGAGCGCCGCCCCAGCCCAGCCAGGAAAGCAGCCCCCCCGCCGCGCCGGAAGAGCCCAACGCAGGGCCCCACCGGAGAAGGACGCCCACAGCCCCAGACGAGCACCCCACCACCAACCAGGAGTTCCGGGCATCCCCCGCCCCAACCCCAGGTACGAGCCAGGACCCCCCAAGGGAGACCCGCTCCGCACTCCAGGCAGCCACCCACCCGGCCCACGGTTGGTCCAGGGAGGAGCAAGGCAGGGGCCCGCCGCCCCCGCACAGGAGGGGGGAACCCCGGGGAAAAAAGGGTGGCCCACAAGGGGTGTTATAAATATGGCCCGACCAGGCTCGGCCATGTTGGAAGTTTGGCGGGGCCCAGCGCCCAGGGGCAAGGACCAGGACCTACCCCCAGGGACACGAACACCCCCGGCTCAGGTGTAATATGAACCCCCCCACCGTGCGGAGAGAGCACCGCCGGGCCCAGGGAGCCGGCACCCAGGGGACACGGCCGCCGTCGCCAAGGGGCCCGCACCCCCCACCAGGGAAGGGGTAGGGGACAGATGGACCCAGGTCCCACCTTCCTTGCAAAATGTGTGTGCGTGTATGTGTGTTTGAGAGGGTGTGTGTGTGCATGTGTGTGTGTTTATGTTGGAATGTATATATTGAAGGGGGAGGGGTGTGTGTACTTAGGGGGGTGCAGTTAAAATTGGCGAGTAGGGCACTAAGGGGACATCTCCTGATTACTCACAGTGATGTCCCCTCACCCTCCCCACCAAGGGGCCCTAAATGTCTAAGGTGCGGTTAAAATTGGCGGGTAGGGTGCCAGGAGGACATCTGCTGCTTGCTTGCAGTGATGTCCAAGCACCCCCCCTACCAAGGACCCTACATGTCTAAGGTGCAAATAATACCGAAAGAGGGGGAGCCCACTCCATACGGCAACCATCGGAGGGGGGCCACTGCCAAGTAGCCCCCCCCCCCAAGGCGCATCGCAGGCTAGACCCCCCACCCCCTCACCCTAATATGAGGTTATATGAGGAAGGGGGTAAGTTGGGGACAGCTGGTAGACTGTCCCCCGGTGGTCAAACAGCTGTCCCCCAGCCCCCCCCAGCAAAGGGGCCAGGGCCACCCAGCCCACACAGAGAGAGAGGAGCCAGAAAGCGTCGCCCCCCCCGGAGCAAGCCCAGGCCCCCACCCCCAGACGCCGGCCCTAGAGGAGCTCTGGTCAGGCCTTGACGGGACCGAGGAGGCCAACAGGCCGAGGCAACCACTGATTGCCTCAACAAAGACCCCGACCCGTTAGCCCCCCCGACCCGTACCAATAATGGGCCCCCCCTCCCCCCCAGGACGCCCCCCCATAGGACAGGGCCGACAAGCCCCCCACCCCACCCCACCCCAGACCCAGCAGCCGAAGCGGATGACACCCAGAGCGACCGGGGGCCCTGAGAGGGTTGTCCCGTCACGTCCCAGAGCCAGGGAAGGGCCGATCCCAGCCCCAGGTGTGCAGATGGGCAGCCCATCCAGCGCCGCTGGTCCCCCCCCCCGAGCAGGGCCCCCCGCCAACCCCCCCCAGCACAGGCAAAGGGACCACCCCCCCAAGCCAAGCCAGACCACCACCCCACGGTTTTTAACAGAAATAAAAGCTAGAATTGAATATCACTTTGGGTAAAATAAACTTCCAGAAAGACATTGTGGCAAATAGAAATGCACTACAGTTTAAGTTACTTGAAAATGAATTTAAAACAAACAAGGAATTGAAATCACATTTTTAACATTGAATGATAAATGCTGAATGCCTTTTCTTTTGAAGGATGGCACCAAAAAACCTGTGACAATTTAAAATGCAAAGGATTTTGCTTTTATTCAACATTTCATTTTTAAATATGTGTTGAATTGTATGTTTTTATATTGAAGGCTAAATGCATTTTGGTGTGGCGTGATCAAACTGCAAAGTGAAATTTCAAATTAGAATTGAAAATAGGAAGTTCTTCATGAAATGAACTACACGTCCTGTGGTCACTTGGGCCCTTTTTGATATGGGGCAAAAGGAAGGTCAAATCCCCCTAAGGCCCTACGCGTGCACGTACGCGTGCACGTATGGGTGCATGTACGCATGCTCATGCCTGACCGGAGGAACTGATGAAAACAGACGCTACGATTCCAGTGTCTCAGAAACTCCCTCTGCTTCTCTGATCTTCTCCTCCTCTCCGTTGAAACAGACGTCAATCATAATAACATCTACAGAAAATGTTTCTGCTTTAAGGCCCCCCAGAAGAATGAACTGCTGCTTTAGGAGGACTGGATTTTCACACTGAAGTTATTTTCATTCTGCTATTTTTACACATTTCCAAAGTCCCCGTTTCCCGGTTCAGTGATTATAACTACATTTTTAACCGTTTCCCGGCAAAGTGTTCATTTCTATATTGGGTAGAGGAACTCATCTTTTATTTACTCTTTTCCGCATGCTGCCCTTTCCTGACGTTGAGCCCCCGCCACTCTGTATTTCTGCGCACGCCCCTGGTGCTGAGCATCGATGATGATGAATGTTGAAAGAGGAAGAGGCCTCTGATACTTATCCAGAGGAGGATGAGGAGGCCCCGTGATGAAGTTCTGGAACCTCCTCATTTCTTCAAGAATGAAAAATAAATTTTTGATCAGATTAATTTCACAATAGCTTGTTTAAACCATGTTTTCTTCTTCTTTTTTTTTAACTTGTCCTGTCCAACAGCTGAGCAAACAGATGCGAGCTGAAAGCTTCTTGTGTTGGACAGATTTTACTGTTTTATTCATTTTTTGCTATAAATAATTGTTATAAATAATATAGTATGGGATTCATTCATAACAATAATAATAATAATAAACTTTATTTGTATAGCACCTTTCAAGCTAAAAATCACAAAGTGCTTCACAGTAAAATACAATAAAACACAGTAAAACACAGAATACAGAGAAAATTAAGAAAAAGCTATTCTAAAAAGATATGTTTTTGTTTTTGCTGCTTTTTAAAAGAAAACACTGAGTCTGTAGATCTGAGGCTGAGAGGAAGGGAGTTCCAGAGCGATGGAGCCACTGCTGCAAAGACTCTGTCACCTTTAGTCTTTAACCGGGTTCTCTTAACAACCAGCAGACCCTGGTCACATGACCTCAGGGACCTGTACGGCTGCAAAAGGTCGTTCTATAGACCGGTGCCTGGCTATTGAGTGCTGTGTGTGTTAAAACCAGGATTTAAAATGCACTCTGTGGCGGATGGGGAGCCAGTGCAGCTGGATTAACAACAGGGCGACGTGTGAAAACTTAGATGATTTAGTTAAAAGCCTTGCAGCAGCGTTCTGGACAACCTGGAGCCGTTCTAAAGATCTTTCGCTCAAGCATGTGAAGATGGAGTTGCAATAATCAAGACGAGATGGTATAAAAGCCTGGATCAGCATCTCCAACTCAGAACGTGACACAATTGGACTCAGCTTTGCAATGTTTAAGATGATAAAAACAAGAACGAGCAACTGACCCGACATGAGAGTCGAGGGATAAAACCGGGTCTAGAGTCACCCCGAGGTTCCTGACAGACGGCTTGATAGAGGAAGCAAGTGGACCAAACCACTGGACTATCTGGGGGAGGCAGCTGTCAGGAGCACAGACTAGAACCTCAGTTTTAGCTTCATTTAGTTGGAGAAAATTATCCTTCATCCAACTGTTGACTGAATCCAGACACCTGCATAAAATCTGTATTTTAAAAACATTATGGGGTTTAAAAGACACATAAAGCTGAATATCATCAGCATAAAAATGATGAGAAATATCGTTAAAAGAACTTAAAATGTACTGCAAAGGCAGCAGATATAAAATGAACAATAAAGGTCCCAAAACTGAGCCTTGTGGGACACCAGAAGTGAGGGAGGAGTTAAGCATGCGAAAGCTAACTTCTCTACACGCTGGCAAGAGTGACACAGAAAAAGATAAGTAAAAAAAAACATTGATGATTAGAAATAAAAATGTCCTCACAATAAATAGTCAATATGTGCACCTAATGGAAAAACAAGACCGAGTGTGCCACCTTTAACGTGTGGACCCAGACACATGCTGAATAAAATGAAAAGAGACTCTGAAACCTCTGGGAAAGAGGTCAGAGTCATCATTAATATGGATGTTAAAATCACCAACCATGATCAGGTTAGACAGCTTCATAGTGGAGGATAAGAAGTCGCTGAATTCATAATAATTCAACCTCATAAACTATCATAAATGATCTTTGGCTTCGGGGTGGGGGTGGGGTTCTCCATGAGACCAGGCTGAGGCTTTTATTGTGAAGGGGCAGCTGTGACGCCGCGCTCTTTACGCAGCGAAACGCCACTGACGGGACGCAGCGCGGAGGCGCCGCGGCGCGGACACGCACGATTGTGTCCGCAGTGGAGCGCGCGCAGCCCAACGCTGGAGCCCCAACGCGCACACGTAAGTGTGGATGCTGCGTGTTTCATCCGGTACTCGGTCCACGCAGAATCATCCAGACCTGCTCAGTCCGGCCCTCTGGGAGGTTCGGAATCGCTCAGAGATGTTTGTCGCCTTTAAAAACTGTCCCGGAGTCGTGGTTCCGTGATGTCTCTGGCTTTGGGACAAGCCCGGGACCGTCTGAGCCGGAACCGAAGCTTTGCTGACTCCACAGAACCCTGAATGCGCAGAACATTCTGGTTCTTTACTTTGAAGGCTGTGAGTCCCGCGCAGGCTGACGCGGTCCTGATGGGATGCATCCTATGCGGCATGGAGGTCCGGAAGCGCGCGCCACAGCGGCGTCCTCAGACGGGAGCCGGGATGTTCATGTTAAGTTTGACATGAAGAACACCTGATCATCCGGGTTCCTTCCTGGTTCCCTCCCGGGTTCCTGCTGACCTTCAGACAGGCTGCATGGAGACTCAGGGCAGCACATCAACTTGCTCCATCATGAGTTTCTTGGTGCAGCAGATATTTTCATCCTTCTCTTTGGATGAACTGACTTCAACCTCAGGAGGGAAAATCCCATCTTTCCAGAAGGAGAAGCTCCTCCTTCCCATGTTTTCATTCATGCTTTTCTTCAGAGGATCAGAGAAATGTGACACTGAAGAATCCCTATAAAATATTCACCCCACACAAATAATGAATGCTGCTGCTCAGAGACGCCGCAGTCTGCAGTCCGACGGACCGTGGTGGTTTTGTCAGTGGAACGTCCTTCTGGGCTGGACGTTGTCCCATGAGGACGGGACATCCCGGCATGTCTCTGTAGCAGAGGACATGGGGCCTTTTGGGGGTCTTGGACCTCCTGCTGTCAGGATCTAAAGAAACCCGACCTGTGGGTCTCATGTTTGGTTCTGCTGGGATGGGTTCTATCAGACCTGTGGGTCTCATGTTTGGTTCTGCTGGGATGGGTTCTATCAGACCTGTGGGTCTCATGTTTGGTTCTGCTGGGTGTTGGGCTCAGACAGGTTGACTTCGTTTGCAGTTTTCCATTTTTCTTCTTCTTTCTGGTCTCAGGAGCTTCTGGAACAAACGTCTTCACGGTTGTTTTAGGCAGCAGCTCCTCCAGAGAAGAACTCGCGGTTCTGTTTCTTTTCTGGTCCTATGGACTCTTCAGATTCGGTTCTGGAGATGCCGTCCAGCGGGGCGGCACATGTTCCTGTGGAGCTGCAGGGGGGGGTTATCAGGTGTTGTGACCACGATCCCTGAGGTCAGACGGGTCAGCATGAATTGATCTGATCCACTTCAGACTAAAAGCGCTTTATGGCCCTAGATTCCGTGATTGTCTGGACAGACGAGTCTTTATCTGACCGGATGTTTACGTTGACGCGGCGTCTTCTCCGGTGGACGCAGCAGCCCACATGGAAAAGCCCCCCACCACGTCTGGGAATGACTGGAGGCTTGGGGTCGGACCCGTGTTCTGTCTGCAGGGCTTCTGTCTTCACTCCCTGTTTGTGTTGCCATACGCCGCTTAGCAACCCACCCCTCTCCCCATCGCCTGCATTAGCTGAAGTGGGCGGTGAAGCCCCCCCGATCACAGCCACATGTAAACAAAGAGCATTTCTGCTGTGGAGATGCCCCCCCGACGCTGGAGGTAGAATGATGATGGAGGGCAGCAGCATCCAGGCAGATGTCTCTGTCAGACGGATGGATCCGATGCTGGGTGCTGTGAACACTGACATGGGGGGGCGGTATCTGTAACCTGACGCCCACTGAGCATGATCCGGGGTGAGACTCGGCCCATCAAACTCCGCCCACATTCCTGAAGCGGACAGATGATGGATCCCGGCTCCTTTCACATCAGGATGCCTTCAGGGCTCTTAAAATGGCTGGATTATCGCAGCGCTGTTTATGTTGGTGTTTAGCCGCCATATCCTATGACTCAATTGTCGAGTGGTCCTGTCACACAGGCGCTCCCAGTTATTTTAGGGATGGCGCTCACCGCCTGCAATCCTGGGTGGGGCTGAGGAAATGCTTTCTGCGCTCAGACACCAAACTGAACTCTAATGCTGCTGATGCTCGTTAAGCCGCCGCCGCTCATCCACGCGTCAGTCATGATGTCCTCTTCTCATTTGGAGCCATGAGCAG